>NW_027509153.1:212500-225000 GCF_051911475.1 Siphateles boraxobius
CACTGCTTGAGAACATGGGTTGAAATCGCCCTCTAAACCCTCATTCACTAAGTTAGGCCTATTCCCTAACTTAACGTTAGTCCACTAATACTGTTAACTTGAAGGAGTGAATGAAAACGAGTGAGCGACAGGCGTTGAGCGCTGTACATTCGTTAATGCAGTGCAATGTGGGACAGAGACGCGATCTGACACGCGTCCCATTTTCTCACAAATCTCTACGTTTATTTAAATAATTCAAGATTGCTCTTATGAGAACACTCGACAAAACTGACATTTTGGCATAATTTGTGTGTGTTATGGTTTGTTCAAGCTCGAAAGAGAACTTGATACTGACGCGCGTCTTTTCTGTGGGTCGTGTGTGTGTGTGTGTGTGTAATACAGGCAGGATTTAACGGATACTGCGTAATTGCGTTAAACATTTTTAACGCTTTAAACTTTTTTTTTGTTTTTGTTTCGGTGCCGCGGTGGGCAAGTGATGAAACCAGTGTTGCAATGTGTCTCCCGAATGTTCAAGAACAAGTTTTTCAGTTTTTGCACTTCAGTTAATGTGTAGAAGATAATGTTTACAGAATTAAATGTGACATTTAAAGTGAGGTGAGCGGTCTTATTTTCCTAATTTTTTGTAATGCCTTTGAATAATATGGGGGACGTGAATCGCAATATCGCAGAATCGAATCGCAATACTTGCTGTATCGCAATATATTGAGAATCGCAATATGTTGAATCGTGGCCCAAATATCGCAATACTATCAAATCGTCAAATTTTTGCCAATTCCCACCCCTAACGTTGACAGCATGCGCCTGCTTTAGTTTGTAACCTTCTGGAGGCCTAGCTTAAACTTTATAAAAGGAAAAAAAAGTCACTGTTACAGGATTACCCTTGAAAAGAGTTATGTTGGTAAGAAACAGTTTTGTCTGCAAGCTAAAGATGACAAGGCCCCTTTGTAGTCAAGGACACGTGGGGTAGACCGGTAGCTCGCCGTGATAGTATAGTGGTTAGTACTCTGCGTTGTGGCCGGAGCAACCCCGGTTCGAATTCGGGTCACGGCAAGGTTTTCTGGGTGCCATTGAAATTGAGCTCCATGTCACCACCTCTCCTCACCCCGTCCTTCAGGCTACTTTTTTGTGAAGGGCGCGTGCCCTTGATGTGCTCTGGATGTTCGAGTGAATTGAAACTGGGACCTTCTTTGAAAGCATGAGGTCTCAGGTTCGAACCCTTAGAGAAAAGACTGAAAACGAAACGCTCCTATTTATTTCGGAAGAATCTTGCTTCAGAGAGAATATGGTGCGTGTATATTTTCTAATCGCTAGGTGTCAGTACACTCGCTGGCTGTTACCTAGAGTGCCGCGGGCTTGCTATTTGCTACAAACAACTGCGCCTTTGACACAAGTTTACAATAACGATAAGAGCGCGGCAAGTCAACAGCATTGAAGCGTGTGAAGAGGCTTTCCAGACAAGTAGCAGTGAGTTTTTGTTCTTTTTCCTAGCATTATTTTCCTTTAATGACTATTATCATCAGTCTAATAGGCTGCATTCCCACTAATTTGCAAATATATTTTGACATAGCAGACGTTTTGACGGCCGTTCTGAATCATCGAAGAATGAAACGCAATGCATTGGAGGACACTCTTTTTTCTGCGCCAATACGATTCATTTTGCTGTGCGTTCCCACGCAGCACGCACACTTCTCGAGCAAGAGCCCGGATAGCTCAGTCGGTAGAGCATCAGACTTTTAATCTGAGGGTCCCTGTTCAAGTCCCTGTTCGGGCGAACGAGCCTCTTTTTGTGGAGCGGTACGTTTTGTTGTTGAGTTCTTGCTGCTCTACACTGGCCTCGGGCAGCGACGCTGCAAGGCACGAAGCCAAACGACATGCCCCTTTCAGCCAGCTTGTAGTCGTGGCCGAGTGGTTAAGGCGATGGACTAGAAATCCATTGGGGTCTCCCCGCGCAGGTTCGAATCCTGCCGACTACGTTGACAGCATGCGCCTGCTTTAGTTTGTAACCTTCTAGAGGCCTAGCTTAAACTTTATAAAAGGAAAAAAAGTCACTGTTACAGGATTACCCTTGAAAAGAGTTATGTTGGTAAGAAACAGTTTTGTCTGCAAGCTAAAGATGACAAGGCCAGTTTGTAGTCAGGAACACGTCGGGTAGACCGGTAGCTCGCCGTGATCGTATAGTGGTTAGTACTCTGCGTTGTGGCCGCAGCAACCCCGGTTCGAATCACGGGTCACATGCCCCTTTCAGCCAGCTTGAAGTCGTGGACGAGTGGTTAAGGTGATGGACTTGAAATCCATTGGGGTCTCCCCACGCAGGTTCGAATTCTGCCGACTACGTTGACAGCATACGCCTGCTTTAGTTTGTAACCTTCTGGAGGCCTAGCTTAAACTTTATAAAAGGAAAAAAAGTCACTGTTACAGGATTACCCTTGAAAAGAGTTATGTTTGGTAAGAAACAGTTTAGTCTGCAAGCTAAAGATGACAAGGCCCCTTGGTAGTCAGGGACACGTCGGGTAGACCGGTAGCTCGCAGTTATCATATAGTTGTTAGTACTCTGCAATATGGCCGCAGTAACCCCGGTTCGAATCTGGTTCATGGCAAGTTTTTCTGGGTGCCAATGAAATTGAGCTCCATGTCACCACCTCTCCTCACCCCGTCCTTCAGACTACTATTTATGTGCACAGCGCGTGCCCTTGATGTGCTCTGGATGTTCGAGTGAATTGATACTGGGACCTTCTTTGAAAGCATGAGCTCTCAGGTTCGAACCCTTAGAGAAAGGACTGAAAACGAAACGCTCCTATTTATTTCGGAAGAATCTTGCTTCAGAGAGAATATGGTGCGTGTATATTTTCTAATCGCTAGGTGTCAGTACACTCGCTGGCTGTTACCTAGAGTGCCGCGGACTTGCTATTTGCTACAAACAACTGCGCCTTTGACACAAGTTTACAATAACGATAAGAGCGCGGCAATAATAAGACGGTCAGAAACCTGATCGCTATGTTAATTATTATTTAATATGAAATTTATACTATTTTTAACAAAAGATAGAACTGACAGCCCGTTAAACTGTCAAGTGGTGTAACCACAAAAAATGACCAATATCTAATATTTCACACCTCCTAGAGTTCATGCAATTGCATGAAATTAGTAGTTTATTTAGTAATATCCTATGAGAATATGTTTTATTATAAATGATATGGGTTTTTCGTTGTACTGAGCAAGACCATATGCTGTAAACATCTTGTTTTATGTCTATTCTTTGACCATTTGAGTACAAATGGTTTAAACACCCATTATTACAGTGTAGTAGAGTATTAAATTATTATTCATATTAACTTTTTTTGTAAAATATTAGTCTTTTAGACAAAATATTGGTTACACCAACTGACCATATAACATCTATTGCAATAGGACAAGAAATTGACACAGAAAATAGGCATCAAGGTAAACTGAATTGGATATTTTAATATATATTCATGTCATTCATCATACAATTTCAGATACCAATTGTGAGAGAGAGTGAGAGAGAGAGAGATTGTGAGTGAGAGAGTATCATTTTTTTCCATTTCTTTCATCACTAAACTGTTTTGATTACATTTTTAATAACCGACAACCATCCGTGTGAGTTCATGCCATCTGATGAGATCTGAACAAACTATTTCACATTAGCATAACAATATAAATGAAACAGTGTCTCAGAAACTTAAGACTTGAAATATTCCTGACCAAATTAGTTGAGACTGTGGAAAAAAACATACAACCTTATATTGTAGTTGCATAATTTCCTATCTATCTGTCTGTCTGTCTGTGCATGTAGACCTACATGTTGCCTACAACAGCCTAATGACTGCCTCTTGTCCTATAGAGATGCCAAAGGAAGGAAAGCCAGATATATTCTGGACCGGCGTCATGATGCTGTTTGCCCAGGGGAAATATAAATTTTCCACTGGCCAGAGACCTGGGAGCAGACGTTGGAAGGCAGTGTTAGAGAGGATAAAGAATTGTCCCCTGACCCCTGCATTTGGCCTAACGGTCAGAAAAAAAGACATTTTTGAGAAAAAGATCCCCTGCAAATGTGGCTACCATGATGTAAGTAATGTCATTGAATCCTTAAACATATGATATGAGACAAAGATGCTGACAAATGCTTCCTCTACAGCTGTTTCCCATGGCTGGTTCTTCGTTGTGCTTGATTCTCCAAATCACTGTTTTGATGCAGAGTTTTGTGTGATTTAGAGGATAAGAGGATATAGAGAGTAAATACAAAATATTGTTTCCCTCAGTCAGGACAGCAGACAGGGACCGCAGCAGGTCCACAGCAGACAAGCACCGCAGCAGGTCCACAGCAGACAGGGACCGCAGCAGGTCCACAGCAGACAAGGACCGCAGCAGGTCCACAGCAGACAGGGACCGCAGCAGGTCCACAGCAGACAGGGACCGCAGCAGGTCCACAGCAGACAGGGAGCGGTGATAATACCATGACATGCTCCCTTTGTGCTCAGGAAGTGCTCTTTGACCAGTTTACTCAGCACCTGTCAGACTTCCATGTCCAGGAGCAGTGTGAGCACTGCGGCACAAAGGCCATGGGTGCTGTCAGGTTATCAGAGCACCTTGAGAAGTGTCATGTCTCAAAATCTCCCACAGACCTCCCAAACATTTCTCCTCTAACCCCTTCAGCCCGTCCCTCCACTACCCCAGCCCAAGAGATGACACCGACACCAATCGTCTCTCCCCGAGATGCTCCAGCTCCAGTCTGCCTCACAGCCCAAGAGACGACACCAACCATCTGTCTCCAAGTTGCTCCTGCTCCTAGCCCTTCCACACTATCTGAGATGGCACCAGCGACTCAGAGTGGCACACCACTTCTTCCTTCTCCTGCTTCTGCTCCTCCTCCAGCAGCACCAGGGCTCCCAGTCCCTCTGTGCTTTCCAGAGGTAAGGCGGGCCAGGTTTTTGCCAAAGCCGTTCCTCCGGGTCATCAAGCCAGGTGATCGGGAGTGGATTGCCCACATCCTCTATGACGCAAGTTGGCAGCTGAGACAGAATGTCAGAATTGGCACCACCCCCCAAGCCCAATCAGATCTGTGGCACCTCCAAACCCACATGATTACTTTCGACAGAGGATGTTCCTGGGCACCAATGCGTATGTGGGGCATCCCTCTGAAATGCACTCTGTGCAACCGAAAGATGCACCACCCTGGCATTTACACCAAGGTCAGAGAGGTCATTGATGTGGATAGCAAGTACTATTTAATAGGGGGAGATTACCCAAGGGGCAGCCAGTGCAAACAACCTGTCTGTCCTTGGAGTAGTGACATTTTAAAGCAACTTGACCCCTCTAAACCGCAACAAATTCCCTGCTGTGTTGACTACACATTTGGCACTGGACAGAAAATGTGTGACACTTTTGCGTCCTAGAACAGCAGGGAATAGCTCCAGTTACCTGCAGCAGGCCTTTCAAGAGGCACACAGTGAGGAGTGGGCTAGGAGATCCTGTGACTATTTCACAGATTGTGAAATTCACAAGAGATCCTGCCTGAAGCAGTCCCAGGCTGTTTATCCCCCACCACCACCACCCTTCTCTCCCTTGCCCCTGGCCCAGTGGTTCGAGACAGTGCATGCCAACGATGTTGTCGGTCACCTTGATGAACTCAAAGGTGTCATCACTTCAACGTTTGGCAGAATTCTGAAGCTCGATTCCACTAAGAAGGTAAATGTAAACCTATATAAGCTTGAGCTCATTTGTTCTTTTAGGGTTTGATAAGAATACATATGCTAATGATGTATATACTTTTGTTATAAAAGGTTACCAAAAAACTTGCTGGGGGGATTGAGAACACGGCAACATGGATGTCCAATGTGGGGAACGAGTATGGTCAGGTCCTCAACTCGGTCCTCACAACCGGCGAGGGGGCTGGGCTGGATGACTTGTGATCGTTCAACGGTACAGGGATGCTGGTGAGCCACAGCCAGCTGCTATCTATGTGGATAGAGACTGTTGCAGTGACAGAGGTGGGTTTCCTGTAATTTGTGTTGATGTTTTTTTTGCCAAATTAAGGCAGTTGGTGACAATACAAACCAAAAAATGCTTTTACACAGGAGTGAGCCCAGTTCTCCATTGGTTTCGGCCATGGACGTCCACTGTGCGGTTGGATGTGTTCCACTTTATGAGGCGATTCACCAACGGTCTCACCACAGAACACCATCCACTGTACGGTACGTTGCTCCAAATTGTCGAGTTGCATTTTTGAATGGGATTACCAGGACATCTGTCATCTGAAAGAGGCGAAGCGGTCAGAGCTGAGGCAAAAGCATCAGGGCCACGAGCCAACAGATGCCCAGGTGTTGGCGAGCATCAGCTCTAAAGAGCTAGCCAAGCACTGCCGCAGGAAAACCCGTGGAGTGGAGGAGACTCGTGCCCTCATCAAAAGTCTTCTTGACTCCATGTGGCACCTTGTGGACGGCACTGGGCTGCACCTTATAAACCATGAACGCATGTCTCAAGTGTGGGAGGTACAGCAAAAGCACCTTGCCTGCATTCAGGATCCACCAGGAGTGCAGCTTTACACAAACATTGGGTCAGGGCTGGAGAAAGGAGAGAAGACACTGGATGTGCTAAGATGCAGCAGAGGGTCCTCCTCTCTGGAAAGCTTTCATAAGCACCAGTTTGCTTTCATTCCAGGCATGTTAAAACCTCACACACATATGGTATATTTTGCTATTGAATGTTGACATAATATTGTTTTAATTTGTTGTAATCAGTGATCCTGTTTTTTGTCTCATCCGGGTGGAGATGCAATGCATTGCACACTCAGATGTACATGCTTGAGGGTGTGTCAAGGTGGAATTTAAACCGGTCAGTCACTTTCTATGACTGAGACATCCAGGACAAAGCTGTATAACATTCGTTTGATGTCCAATGTGAATACGCTCAGCAACAAAGTGTTGGGAAAACCTCTTCTTCCAGAGTTTATCCCCCCTGGGAAACCTAACGGTAAGAAAAGTCTGCTGTTGATGATGATCAGACCTATATTGTGACATGGTAGGCAAGTAAAAGAATAATTTTTCCCTTGGTGAATACTTATTGCAGGAGAGCGTATTGCTGTAGAATATCTTCTGGCACAGTCCAACAGAGGAGATCTTATGAGCCAGCAGATTGGTATTGGTGAGGTACATCCTGCCTGAGATCTTGGATGAAGTCCTCGAGGACGAATGTCCTGATGTGACCGTACCACAGGCTCATGACCTCACATTGCAGGTAATATTATATCAAGAGTATATCAGACATCAAAAAATATTGGAAAACTAATAAACAGTTCATTTTTAATGTAGAAGAGACACAAAAAATGTAAAAGATTGTTTATTCTTTATTTATTCTTTATTCTGTGTATACTTTTATTAATCACCTCAGCAATTTGGAAGCAGTGGCCCTAGGCCCTAGGCCCTGGCCAGATCCCAGGTCCCCATTGGAGGAGAGTGATGCCTCTGCTGGGCCCATCTACTCCCCATTGGAGGAGAGTAATGCCTCTGCTGGGCCCATCTACTCCCCATTGGAGGAGAGTAATGCCTCTTCTGGGCCCGTCCTCACCCGATTTGATGAGAGAGATGCCTCCGCAAGTCCCGTCCTCACCCCATTTGAGGAGAGTGTGCTCGTCACTCCAGCTACGGTAAAGTGGATAATGTTTCACCATCAGAAATGTGGGCTTCTTTATATTTGCTCTTGTACCAGTGTTTAAAATTTTATGGTGTTTATTGGTTCAATTCTTGTAACAGGACACTAGGTGTGATGCCAGAGGGATTCCTGGATGGGAGGCAGTTGATGCCTTGGCAGGTTACCTGGTTGGGCTTAACCGAACTATAACAAAACTCTCCAATGCTGAAGTGGCAGAGATTTTGAGGTTATACTCACATCTAAGTGTCTTTGACCAGACCCCCACCAGATACACCCTCAAGAGCAAAAAAACAACGTTGCCAGGACCTTGGAGGGCTTCAAGAAAGTGCAGTGGCTCTGCTCCAGGCCAGCAAGCAGCTGAGAGGTATCCACATCTCATATAGCTATATTCTTTAGTATTTGTATCAATGTATTTATGTCAATATGTGAACATGCATATATAATGAGCACTATGTGATCTTGTCATCTATTTGCAGATTGTTCATGGTCCATGGTCAGGCTGCTCACAGACCAGACCAAAACAGAATTTCAGAGTGTGTTGCTCTCAAGCTGTACAAAGAGTACAAGGAAGCCAGAAATAGGCCAAAGGACAATAAAGGGAGGACATTTGCCATACCCCAGTCCATTGTCATGGCATACTCTCACATCAAGCAGCTAGTTGAGGACTGCAGAGAGATCATGGACAGGAGTGACCTGGTACTGGTAAACATTAACAACACCACTGTGTCCTCCTGGTGAGTTCATCTTTAATATCTTCATAAATTGATTGAATTGCATATTTGAACAACATTTTTAACAATTAACACACTGAAAAATGTTCTGAAAAACTCTTGTGTGTGTTTTGTTTTCTGTCTCTGCAGGCTGCATGATCGCCAAAAGAGAACTGAACGGGGTTCTTTACTTCAGGGTGTGCAGCTTCCACAGCAGATTGCCGTGGCTAAAAAATCCCTCCTGGAGGTTTGTGACCTACCATCACAGCCAGTTCAGCATGGACACACTCTTTTGGAGTTCCAGGAGCCTGAGAACCGTGAGGGCGAGGCAAAAATCCGCCAGCGACACAGTTCCAGAACACCTGCTATTCCACACACAGGTGGGGGAGACGCAGCTATTGCCAAACACGATGCTGCTTCCTCTCAAAACAGGTGTATGGAGGGCTGGTCCTCTGCCTACAAGCCATCCCCAACACACTACCAGAGCTGGTCTTCTTACCAGGCACCCCTGGCACACTCTCATGTTTGGTCCTCCACCCACCCACAACCCTCAGCATCCACCCAGGGCTGGTCTGCAACCCACCCACCAACCTCAGCATCCACCCAGGGCTGGTCTACAACCCACCCACCACCCTCAGCATCCATCCAGGGCTGGCCTGCCACCCAACCACCACCCTCAGCATCCACCCAGGGCTGGTCCTCCAACCAGGGCTGGTCTGCAACCCACCCACCACCCTCAGCATCCACCCAGGGCTGGTCCTCCAACCAGGGCTGGTCTGCAACCCACCCACCACCCTCAGCATCCACCCAGGGCTGGTTCTCCAACCAGGGCTGGTCTGCAACCCACCCACCACCCTCAGCATCCACCTGGGGCTGGTCCTCCAACCAGGGCTGGTCTGCAACCCACCCACCACCCTCAGCATCCACCCAGGGCTGGTCTGCAACCCACCCACCAACCTCAGCATCCACCTAGGTCTGGTCTGCAACCCACCCACCACCCTCAGCATCCATCCAGGGCTGGCCTGCCACCCAACCACCACCCTCAGCATCCACCCAGGGCTGTTCATCCACCTCCTACTGTCCCGACCAACCTAGGTTCCCTCACCAAGCACTAGATCCCTTTAATCGCCAGCGTGAATGGCGATTACGCAAGGCAGCCCTTGAGAACCAGGAGCGACTGAGGAAAGGTGAGCCCCCAAAGATGAGAAAGGCAAAAGAGAGCTACCACTATGAGTGTAAGCTGTGTGGTCAACCTAAATCAAAGCAAACTGGACACTCACAGGTACGTGGCAAATGGTACTGCCCTGCATCTGGACAGACCCTTGAGGAGTGGAGAAGCTCTTTGTAAATGCACCTAATACATTCTTTTTTATAAATATTTTTAATAATATGTTTTATTTATTTTAAGAAAATGTTCACATTCACTGTTCAAACCATCTGCAAAGAAAAAACAAGCAAGAAAATAAAGTAGAAAAAAGTATGTTTGCTGTTGCAAATAGAAAAAAAAAATTAGTTGCTGTTGCAACTATTTTCAAAAAACAAAATACATAGGATAGTTGCTGATGCAACTATTTCAAAAAACAAACAAAAAAAACAACTCTTGTGGTGTAATAGTAACACGTCCATCCTTTGGGTGGGAGACTCCAGGTGCAAATCCTGGCAAGAGTGTGCAACTTGTTGGCCCAATCAGTATTTAATTAAAAAATAATTTATGACATAATTTAATATGCATTTTCTCCTTCTTTTCTCATTATTATTACAAGATGTAGCGGCGGTCATAATTATTATCATAACATTTTGTTAATAACAAAGCATTATTATTCATACCAATCCTATTTGTATCTGATTTTATATATATGATAGATTCATTGCAATCTCTAATAGTTTACGTTTATTGAGACATGTTCCAATAGCTGAAAAAAGCTGCCCAGGAGGATGAGGAGCTAGTGTCAAAGGGGGAACCGCCACGGAAGAGGCTGACAAACGAAAAGTACCACTACACCTGCAAGGGGTTTGGACAGGACAAAATAAAAGGACTGGACACACCCAGCTGAAGGGGCAGTGGTACTGTCCAGCATCAGGACTGACCCTGGATGACTGGAGGAAGAGTGTATAATTGCTGTCACCATTACTTGTCTGTCTGTTACAATAAAGTTTAATAATTTTATTGTAGCCAATAACAGTCTTCACGTTTTTAAGTAATTTCCTCTTGAATACCAGGACAGTGAGTGTCATCCATTGAATGTAATTGTTAAAACTAAAGCCAGAATTACTTGCAGAATCATTTTACATTTATTCACAAAACCCAACACTCAATTTGGAATATGTTTTATTCACTTGTACTGCACAGATGTAGTCTTTCAAATAATTGAGTTTACAAAAAAGGAGGGGAAACATGATGCTTCAGGGTGTTATGTAAAGTTATTTACATTTATACACTGTTAATACTGTTATAGCTTTAAATGTAGCATGTGACATTTTGAGTTAATTATTTGAATATTGATTTGTTAACATCACAAAATATGTTTACTTACAAGAGCGTTTGCTTTAAATGCATTCATGTGCATAATTGCATAATCACAGGGTTACTACTGTAGGGATTTATATGGAAAAGAGTTCCTGTGTTAAAAATGACTACGTTACCCACAATGCATTGCATGTAGTACTTCCGGAATGCACTACGAGACTAGAGAACAAGCGAAGATGCAAGCGATATTGCCACGGCATAGATTCGAATCCCGCAAGAGACATGAAATTAAAGTGATGATAAACCTTGCAATAAGTGCAGAACTGTGTGTAAACAATGTTGAGAAGATAAGAAAGTAGATAAAAATTTATATATTGTACGTTTTGCTCCTTTTTTCTCCTCTTCTTTTTCTCCCTTTCCTCCCTCTTTTCTTCTCTCCTATCCATTGGGGTCTCCCCGCGCAGGTTCGAATCCTACCGACTACGTTGACAGCATGCGCCTGCTTTAGTTTGTAACCTTCTGGAGGCCTAGCTTAAACTTTATAAAAGGAAAAACAGAATCCTTTTCTTTTCAGTGACTTCTTCTCCAGAGTCACTGTTACAGGATTACCCTTGAAAAGAGTTATGTTGGTAAGAAACAGTTTTGTCTGGTTTTTTGTCAGATTTTCTGGGTGCCATTGAAATTGAGCTCCATGTCACCACCTCTCCTCACCCCGTCCTTCAGACTTCTCTTTTTGTGCACGGCGCGTGCCCTTGATGTGCTCTGGATGTTCGAGTGAATTGAAACTGGGACCTTCTTTGAAAGCACGAGCTCTCAGGTTCGAACCCTTAGAGAAAAGATTGAAAACGAAACGCTCCTATTTATTTCGGAAGAATCTTGCTTCAGAGAGAATATGGTGCGTGTATATTTTCTAATCGCTAGGTGTCAGTACACTCGCTGGCTGTTACCTAGAGTGCCGCGGGCTTGCTATTTGCTACAAACAGGGGCGCAACTACCCAGTGTTAGAGGGGTATGCAGCAACAATTTTGGCGCCCCCCCAATACACACACACATATCATATATATATATATATATATATATATAAACAATGTTAACAAATAATAAAAAGTTACAGAATAAACAGTTACAAACATACACATATAAACATACATACACACACACACACACATATATATATATATATATATATATATATATATATATATATATATATATATAATAATAATCATATTGTGTGTAGCTGTCATTTGTATCAAAATGATTATCCATCAAATCTTCCTTATCCCAGAAAATGTTCTTTTTTTCTTTGCAAATCCCTGTACTTGTGACAATGACAACAATGATGACATAAATTATGTCAGTGAAAAAAAAAAAAAAAACAGAAACAGATTTTGTCCAAGTGGTCAACAAAAGCCTCGTTGCTGTTTGCCACTTGATCATACATATTATATAGCACAGATCTTTAAAGAGAGAGAGAGATGTGACCCTAAATACAGCTTCCATGTCACCCAGCAGATGTAACTATAGCTTGTATGTCTGATAGCACAGCTAACATGAACATACATGAATGGTAAAACAAAATCTATTTGTTTCCATGATAAACCAGCCTTATTACATAAGTCATGTTTTCCAGCTTCTAGTCATTTATTGTGCAT
>NW_027509153.1:230000-347500 GCF_051911475.1 Siphateles boraxobius
CACTAATTAGCAAATATATTTTGACATAGCAGACGTTTTGACGGCCATTCTGAATCTTCGAAGAAGGAAACGCAAAGCATTGGAGGACACTCTTTTTTCTGCGCCAATACGATTCATTTTGCTGTGCGTTCCCAGGCAGCACGCACGCTTCTCGAGCAAGAGCCTGGATAGCTCAGTCGGTAGAGCATCAGACTTTTAATCTGAGGGTCCAGAGTTCAAGTCCCTGTTCGGGTGAACGAGCCTCTTTTTGTGGAGCGGTACGTTTTGTTGTTGAGTTCTTGCTGATCTACACTGGCCTCGGGCAGCGACGCTGCAAGGCACCAATCCACAAACGACGTGCCCCTTTCAGCCAGCTTGTAGTCGTGGCCGAGTGGTTAAGGCGATGGACTAGAAATCCATTGGGGTCTCCCGGCGCAGCTTCGAATCCTGCCGACTACGTTGACAGCATGCGCCTGCTTTAGTTTGTAACCTTCTGGAGGCCTAGCTTAAACTTTATAAAAGGAAAAACAGAATCCTTTTCTTTCAGTGACTTCTTCTCCAGAGTCACTGTTACAGGATTACCCCTGAGTTATGTTGGTAAGAAACAGTTTTGTCTGCAAGCTAAAGTTGACAAGGCCCCTTTGTATTCAGGGACACGTCGGGTAGACCTGTAGCTCGCCGTGATCGTATAGTGGTTAGTACTCTGCCTTGTGGCCGCAGCAACCCTGGTTCGAATCCGGGTCACGGCAAGATTTTCTGGGTGCCATTGAAATTGAGCTCCATGTCACCACCTCTCCTCACCCCTTCCTTCAGACATGTCTTTTTGTGCACGGCGCGTGCCCTTGATGTGCTCTGGATGTTCGAGTGAATTGAAACTGGGACCTTCTTTGAAAGCACAAGCTCTCAGGTTCGAACCCTTAGAGAAAAGACTGAAAACGAAACGCTCCTATTTATTTCGGAAGAATCTTGCTTCAGAGAGAATATGGTGCGTGTATATGGTTGGAGATATTGCCTTTGTGTTCAAACCCTGTTCCTCAACGGCATCTGCTGAAGAAAGGGAGTGGACACACTCGTCGATGGCCCCAGAGTACAAGCATTAAAAAAAAGAGTTGGCAGGAAAACTGATAGTGCGCTATAGACATTGGAGATGCACCAGTTCTTGACACAAGAGAACAAGAATGAAAACAAAGAGTGGCAGGAGGGGATGAATCAAGTCCAGTGAAGCAGGCTTTGATCACAGCTGCAAAAATATGGAGCGCTTCACGTATTTGCATGTCATTCTTTCGCTCTGTGCCCAGCAATGTTCTCTGGATGCCGGCCAATCAGCAGCTCGGATTGTCGAGCGTTTGTTGAGCGTTTTCGGTTTTGGGCCAATCAGCAGCTCGTACCCCTACTTCACGTGTCGGCTGTTCCTCTGGACGCCCCTGCGTCTGTGGGGCGTCCGGCCGACATGCTGTAATAGGGCCCTCACCAAGTGTGGGCTCTACAGGACCATCCGGAGGGTCCTGGACATCGACGGCTGGTACTTGATGGCCACCGAGTACCTGGAGTGCCGTCGGTGTAAGAGGAAGGTAGCTGCCTGGTCGCAGGAGGTCGTGGGTCAGCTGGGAGAGGGGCATCGCGCCCTCTTCCCGGCAATCCTCACCTACAAGTAAGTAGCTGTCTGAACACTGTCACAGTATGTCTGTTTGTGGCGCCCTCTTCCCGGCAATCCTCACCTACAAGTAAGTAGCTGTCTGAACACTGTCACAGTGTGTCTGTGTGTGGCGCCCTCTTGCCGGCAATCCTCACCTACAAGTAAGTACCTGTCTGAACACTGTCACAGTGTGTCTGTGTGTGGCTCTTCTGTAACACATGATGTGCTCCTCTCTGTAGGCTTGCCTGCGACCGGCGGGTAATCATCCAGCTGCGTGAGCGTCCTCGGGGGAACAGCGCCACACAGCTGTACAAAAAACTCTGTGAGGCACACACAAAGGCCTGGATGCGGCGGTCCATACACTACCTCAGCGTCATGGAGCCCTTCACGTCGCGAGGTGTCGTGCGCATGTGCACCCCACCACCAAAACCGCCAGCCGTGCCCCAGTACGCATGGCTGTTAATGGTGTACTGCCACGACATCCTCTCCCGCCTGGAGGACGTGAAGGCCCGGGTCACCTCCGTCTTTGGAACGGTTTTGAAGATGGATTCGACCAAGAAGGTAAATGTGGTGCTATGTATGTATAAATATATATGTATATAAATGTGGTGCGGAGTATCACGCTCTAGCTATGTGCGTGCAGCCTTACTGAGATGCTTTATTCTTTCAAACAGGTGACCCGGAAGCTCGCCGGTGCTGCTGCCCAGACCGCAGCGTGGGCAACGAACGTCGGCAACGAGCAAGGACAGGTGCTCATGTCCGTGCTCACGGACGCCGAGGGTGCCGGCCTGTTGCCCATGGCTGCTGGGTTAATACGGCAGTATCGGGACGCTGGGGTGGAGCCGCCTCAGCTCCTCTACGTCGACCGGGACTGTTGTTCGTCCCACGGGGGATCCAAGACAGCTGACATGTTCGGGAAGTGGGACAAGCTAGTGGTCCGGCTGGACATCTGGCACCTGATGCGGCGGTTCGCGTCAGGTGCGTTGTGGCAAAAACAATAATTAAACAAACAGCATCACAGTAAGAGACATCATGGTTCCATAACTTGATATAACATGCATTTTTCCATAACAGGTGTCACCACCGAGAGCCACCAGCTGTATAAACCCTTCCTGCAGCAGCTGTCTTCGTGCATCTTCTTGTGGGACCCAGGGGACGCAGCCCGGTTGCTCAAGGCGAAGAAGAGGATGCTTGAGGCGCAGGGGATGACCTTCTCGTCCGACGCCGGAGTGTGGAGGCACGTCAGCCGCAAGAATATGGCTCTCCATTGCCGTCGCTGCACGCGTGGAGCGGAGGAGACGGAGCGGCTGATCGGTGACCTCCTGGAAACCTTCGGCGGTGCCAACGGACGAGACACCATGGGGATTTCCCTGCTGGACCAAGACCGCATCCAGAAGATCTGGACGGAGCAGCGGCGCCACCTCCATTGCATCCAGGACCCGCCGGGCGTAGAGCTGTACACTGAGACCGGCAGGATGACCAAGGGGGGGATCAGCCTGCCGGTGTACCGTTGTGCACGAGGCTCCACGTCCCTGGAGTCGTTCCACCTGCATCTCAACCGCTTCATTCCAGGTATGTTTCACATGCTTCACTGTCATGTCAATCTTTCACTGTCATCGACTCGCTGTCATTCACATTGTGTGCACTGAATAAACTGCTAAACAGATCTGTGTTCCTCCTCAGGAGAAAGTGCCAATCCCTGGCACTTCCAGGCATTTCTCCTGGAGGGGTTGACGCGGTGGAACGCCGACAGGGCGGCGTCCGTGGCACAGGAGGGACGGCCGCTGCTCCGCTCCTACAATGGCCCCCTGCAGCACTCCCTTGACCAGCTCAGCCAAAGGGTGCTTGGCACGAATGTGGTCAAGGATTACACCAAGCCCAGGGAGTACACGGGTAAGAACACTCAAGCCACCGCGCTTACACCTGTCCACACTGAATGATATTTGTACCAGACTGACTGATGCGATTTGTGTTGTTGTACTTCAGGGGAACTCATCGGCATCGAGTACCTGTACTCCCAGACGGGCAGAGTGCTGCAGGACGTCAGCTTGGACCTTGACATTCCGGACGCGGGGGGGGGGACGTTCCCCAACTCGTCGAGGATGACGAGCTCGCCGACGGCCCGCAGGAGGTGGAGGACCTCACCCTGCACGTGCCTGGCGAGTTCCCAGCTCCTCAGACGGACCCGCGGTCAGGGCGACCGGCTGACGCACCCGCGCCATCCAGTCCGACCGGTGCCCACGAGCCCGCACCCCACTCCCCCGGCCGGTCCTCGCCAGAGCCTCAGCAGGCTGCTGAGGTAAGCACGCCACCTCTTTGTGGTCTGCGACTGCAGTGCATCTCGCATCACCAAAAACTGCGCTCGCTCTGTTCCATCCAACTGACTTATTGTTTTCCATCTCTTCTTGTGTGTCTGCAGGACTACAGAGGACCGGATGACCAGCCGGGGTACCTGGCCGTGGTCCAGTTGGCCACGGCCTTGGTGGGGTTGCGTCACGACCCGGCCTTGTCCGAGGGGAGGGTAGACGAGCTTATCAGGCTCTACGAGGCCCTGTCACCGTACGACAGGGCCCGAGTAGTTTACCCTCCCCGCTACAGGGACAGGCCAGCTCAGGGGCGCTTCATGGCAGCCAAGCCAAGCCCTACCAGTATACCTGGTGTGGAAAGCTTGAGACGGTAAAGCTACGCTTCCATCATACATTTCCCTGGTGTACAAACAAGGTGCTTTATGTAATGTTGCCCATTATCATGCTCATATCTGTCATTGTTTTTGTCCATTGTCCACAGCTGCCTGGTCGGAGAGACCTCTGGACCTGCCAGCAGTCCCAGCGCAAGCCGGCTGGTAGAGGCAGTATGCACCCAGCTCTGCCGCTTGATCCCCTCGGGCAGCCGTGCGCGCGGTGCCCGGAGGTCGCGGTGGGACAGCATACTGCTTCGGTACCAGCACATCCGGGACCTTGTGCTGGGCCACCAGAGGCTGATGGCTCGGGCGCCCATACAGCTCTTTGAGCTGAACGCCAGGACCCTCTCGCTATTGTATGTTTGATGCTTTTGATGTTATGGTAATGACATGCTTGAATGGCATGCTCTCAAAATTGAACATGTAACTAAAACACTACGTTGAAATCCGTTTTCAGGTTCACCAGGATGCAGCGGGAGAAGGAGAGGACTGTGCTAGCTTCAGGCGTTGCAGCAGAGGGACGACCACCAGCGGCAGCGGCAGCAGGTTCGGCGCCGTGCCCAGCAACAGCGGTGGATCGTTCTCCGGCAGCAGCAACAGGCCAGGCGAGGACGGCAGCGCCAAGGGCGGCGGGACCTCTGGCAGCAGCACCGGCTGTGGCAGCACCGGTGCCTGTTCTGCCAGCGCCAGTGCGCCCACTGGCGCCTTTACCGCATGCCCCCTCAGCTGTTGTCCTGGCCATACCACCGTCTGCTGCAGCTGCAACAGGACCTTTTCCGGCAACACAGCCTCTCTTTCTGGACCTCTCACTGCCCCAGCAGAGTGTGAGGGTGCTCCCCATCCCAACGCTCCCTCGGACAACGCCAGCCCCACACGTCCTCTCTCTGCCGCTGGCCGCCGCACATCACGCCGGCCCTCGGCTGCCTGCACCACCTCCTGCTCCCCCTCCTCAGCCTCGCTCTTCGTACAAAACTGAATGGCTGAGGAGGAAGAGGGCTGAGCAGAGGGCAGCGGCAGGAGCAGTCGTCGCTGCCCGGGCCGGCGTGCCACAAGAACAAAAGTGCAGGAGATGCGGCCAGCCAAAGCGGAGGGAGACCGGACACACCCGCTACGGCAATGTACATTTTTGCTCTGCCGCCGCGGCGGGTAAGAGTGTGGAGGACTGACTGAGGGAGATGAAGGACCAGGGTCGAGCCCCGGACTGATTTCGCATTCTCGCTGGGGCAGGTGTATATAGTTGTTTCAGTGTTTATTTGTTTTTTAAAGACATTGACTTTACCCTCCACAAGGACCGGGACCTTGCCGCGGTGTGGAGGCTTCCTACAAACACCGGTCCACACCTGCCACAACTTTTCTACAGCAAAAAAAACATTGTGTATCCCATTCACACCTGTTCAACATTGCCATGCCTTTGTACTATTCTGATTCTTTGCACTGACAAGTTATACGGGCCTATACTGTGTGTGTATGCTGCCTATCATATGGCTTAAGAAAAAGAAAAGAAAACATTGTCTGTCCCATTTACACCTGTATAACACATTCACACCTGTATAACACATTGTCATGCATTTGTGCTGTTGTGATTTTATGCGTTGACAAGTTACATAGGCCTTTTGGACATGTGGGTATGTTCAATAATGTGGTCACTGTCTTTGGAGTTACGTCCAGTTGCCACTGGCTCTGTTGCCGCCGCGTTGGTACTTCACACTGTATGCTGCTGCTTTATGTATCCATGCATGTGTGTAATGAGCCCTTATACTATGCGTCTGTCTGCTGTGATTTATGTGGTTTAAAATAAGAGGAATGAAGCCTTGTGCCACTGTTCTGCATCACTACCACTGTTCTGCATCTCGCCCCAGAATATTTATGCCATGTGTCTGCTCTGATGCTCTATTTTTATTATTATTATTACTATCATCATCATCATCATCATCATCATCAAAATCATCATGTTTTATTGTATTTTAGTTTGACATAAATAATCTATTTCACACTGTAGTCTACTGCTGCTGTGTTTGGTGTTTTCTGCATCTGTACATCATCATCATCATCATCATCATCATCATCATCATCATCATCAACAACAACAACATCAACAACAACAGATATTTAATTGATATTTTTTTTACTGAAGAAAAAGGTGAAACGAATAATACACGGCATGTAACTTTTATTTATACATCGAAATAAAATTATTGACATAATATAAATGTAATATAATGTTTAACATAACAAATTGTAATATATATGCAGAAAAAGGTAAAACAATATAAATACAATATATCTATGCAGAAAAGGGTGAAACAATATAAAAAGGGGAAACAATATGAATACAATATATTATTTAACATACATTTTAATAAGGTGACACAATATAAATACAATATAATGTTTAACACAACAGATTTGAATAAAAGGTGAAACAAATAATACACAGCATGTTACTTTTATGTATACACATGAAATAGGCATAATATGAATATAATAGTGTGTAATGTAATGTTTAATATTTGTGCTTCGGTCGGGATTCGATCCTGCGTTTTGATGGTGTCTCGTTTGTACCGCGTTTGTGCGACTGGGCATGCGCGAAGGCACTAATGCGCATGCGCGACAACAGAGAAGAACGATGGCTGAGCTTTTCCCAGGGGCCATTTTAATCTGCTCTGTATCGATCCAATTTTAGTATATATGCTGCCTTAGCAAGCACAAGTTTGGTGCCCAGCTCAAGGCATATCTACACCTCGGGTTCCAGCGAGCTATCACCAAGGTGGTAGGGCCCAGCGAGCCATCTCGCCTCTGCATACCTTTGCTTGACACAATGATTGATGCAAAAGCTCAATCAGTTTAGGAATAGGACACCTTAGAGCTTTAGGGTTCATAAATGGCCAATTCCACCATGATGTATGAGAGCATCTACTGAAAGAATGGGTTGGGCAGACTTATGGATGGTACCAAAATACAAGCTCTGAATGGGCTGTGTCCTCCAGGTTTTCGAGAAAAAACCGAGTTGGCAGAAAAACGGAAAGTGCTTAGCGGATGGTGACAGAATCAACACAAAGTGAGCATTTAATGTTGTGTTTAGACTATTGTCTTTATATCTGGCATTTATAACCACCTATCTTGTGGAACTGCGTTATTTGGATCAGTAACATTAAAATGATCACTTATTTTAAGGTGGATAAAAACATGTGTACAAAATGTTTTGAGCAAATGTATCACATAGTCACACACAGACGTCAAGATTCTGCATATGATTCACAACAACGGTGACAACTAAAACAAAAAAGCTTAGGAATCAAGGATGTTTTGTACTTTGAAAGCTACCCATCATGCATTGCAGCATGAAGCTTTTTTTTATTGTCACCATTGTTGTGAATCATACGCAAAATCTTGATCTCTGTGTTTGACTGTATGATGCATTTTCTCATAACATTGTGTAAACATGCTTTTCTTTTATCCACCTTCAAATAAGTGATCAATCTAATGGTACTGGACCAAATAATGCAGTTCCACAAGATTGGTGGTTATAAATGCCTGATATAAAGACAAAAGTCTAAACACAACATTAAATGCTCACTTTGTGATGATTTCATCATCATCAACGAGGAGCTGATGACAGTCGATCTTACTTTTTCTGGGCTTTCTCTGCCACAACAATGGTGTTATACAAACACACAGTTACAACAGCCACGGTAAAGTTAAAGTAAGAAGAACTGGGACCAAGAGCCCAACTAAAGCAAACACTCATCACCACAATGGTTACTTAAAATAAAACATGATGTTGAAAATATGTCCACAATGGCCACATTTGAACTAGTTTTTAAACTGGTACGAAGGTTCGATGGACGTCTATATCGCACGTGCAGAACACGTCAAAAAAAGACGTCATAAAAACGTTCATTCTGGCTCCTCAGTGGACGTCTTTTCAACGTCCGACTTTTGTGACAAAGACGTTGAAAAGACGTCTTTTGGACATCATGTTGTTTAGTGGGTACTCCGTTGCCAACCAACACTAGCAGAGCTAGCTTCTCTCTACCCCATGCCTTGTCAACAAAATTATTCTAGTCGTGATTTCTAGTGTTTAATCCTAGGTACGAGAGACAGATGTGTTGAAAACGTCAATGAGTACATGAAGCGTCTGACATCAAATGTTTTATTTAGCTACAAGTCCAACGCATACTAGAATCCTTGATGTTCAGCTCAGGGGAAAAGATGTAACGTTAGTTCACTGCACAGGATGGGAATGGAATCCTATTCCTCCTTCCCAAATGCCCCCTCGCCCAAATAGTGAACTGCCGGTACGCTGTTAACCTTAACAGTCTGAGAAGAGGATATAAGTTAGCCTAGCCTAGCCCAGTTACCAATTCGTAAAATACACTGTTACATACCAGCTACTTATGGGGCGCTCCAGCGTCTCAGCTCGGACATCCCTTAGAGATAGCATAGCCTCCTCCAACATGTCTCTCTCACCGCACAGCATCCGAAATGAACGGTGCATGGTGATGCATTTTCGCCGATCAATAAATGTTCCAGGTTGACCTCTCTGCAACAGTTCGACTCCGGTGCAGTGTCCATGCTCCGGCAGCGCCCGCGCCCACACACTTCCCCCAAACGATCCTGTATTGTATGTGGAGCCTGAAACTGGTTCAGATTTTTAGTTACTCTTGCTTTCATATTATAGTTTGAATTCATTTTCTACAATATTTATTTCATAATTTAATTAAAAATTAAAAGGTTTTTAATTAAAAATTAATAACAACCTGATAAAAAAAATTGGACCAGGCACAGGGTCCGAGTGTTTGCAAAAACAGGTATTTCATTTTACTTTAAAGGATCATTCAAACAAAATGTTAGTGCAACTCTGTTAAGGAATGCTAAATTATACTCACTGTATTTTTACTTCAGGTGACTATGAAACTGCAAAGAAGTGGTCCAAAAGAGCAGCTGTGCAGTCTTCTGTGGAGAGCTCTGATGACGTTCCCAAGAGAAAAAAACGACCAGTGTGTCTCAGCAGCTCTGATGGAGGTATGAACCTGAGCATGTGAAATAAGTTTACAAGTAAACAATTAAAGTAATTCTAAAATCATTTTTATTCATTTTTTTAAAAGATACTTCTTCAGTACCTCACCCAAAAAAGAAGAGCCGGGTGAACTGTACATCAACTGGTAGGCCTTTCTTAGTTTTAATTATTTTACTTTACCACTTGTGCACAATTTCATATTAAAAAGTGTTTGGGGGTTTTCAGAATACCAAAATTTCATTAGTTGATTGATACCAATACCAGTACATTTTATCGTTTTTCGTTTGTTCCTATTTTTTAGTAATTACCTTCTAATTTACAGTGGAACCTCAGCTGCCATTTCCCCGAGCATTTAAACCCAACAAACAAACCACACTAACACCAGCAAGACCTGAAGATTATACCATTCTTGATGCATCATTAAGACCAGTGCCTCCTAGAGACATCCAGAAGAATGGTAAATGCAAAACATAATTTGAAACTTAGTTTTTACCTTTATTTGAATGAATCAATCTTGATTCTCCCAGATCAACTCCTGAGTTACTCACTCAGAGAATCATCAGCATTGAGAGTGAGATGAAGGCGATGAGGAGCTCAACAGCAGCCCTGTATGAACTGTGCTCGTGCCCTGGGTGATGGGACTAGTCAGCGAGTGGAGGAGATGAGCCTTGATGTGTGTGGCACTATGGAGGAACTCCTCTCTCTCTCGAAGAAAAAATGAAGAGGAGACATTTCGGAATAGTGTGGTATGTTAATAGTGAACTATCCGTGAAATGCCAAAAAAGTGTTAGAATTAAGTTAAATAACAAAAGTTATTACCATTTTGAAAATGTATTCCATCTTGTAGACACACCATTTAAGTCTTGTTGGAGGTCCAAACCCTGGGGAAAACACCCGGCGGGTGATGCGGGCACTGGCCTCCTACAGTGTGTGGAAGGAGTTTAGTCTGAAGGGGAAGAAAGGGAAGAGCAAGTCCTATATGTTAGTGACACAAAAAACCTGTATTACCAGTACTTTTTTAACCATTGCTGCATAGTTAAGGAATTTAATATTACAGAGGCAGTGATGATGTCCAATCCTAGAATCCAGCAAGCAACAGTGGAGGACATTGTGGCAGACACACTTAAGCTCCAGCAAGCTGTCAGAATGTAAGCTCCTTTGGTGCAGTTTTCTATAAAATAGTTATTATATTCTAATTACATAATTAAAAAAAAAGGGAGATTACATGTTTGTCAGGAACCAATCAGACACCACATCCTTCACAACACAATGATCACTCTCACCAGAATTCTAATCACCTGCACCTGTTCACAATCAATAGCCTCTGAATAAAAACACTCACCACAGCTTCATTCACCGTCAAGCCTCCAACAGGAACAGACCATTTACCGCTGTCTACCAAAGTCTATCTCCTCGTCATCGCCGACCAAGTAACGTATACTCACCTGTGTATTACTGACCTCTGCATTCCTGTTCCACTGTCTTCAGACATCCTACCCGAGTCCTGGTTTCCTGCATTTCCTGTCTGGATCCCTGTTCCCTAGAATCCTGTATTTTCCTGAGTCCCTGTGTTCACGCCGAGTTGTCTCATCCACGACGACACCTGAAAGAGAAAAGACAAGTATGAATGATCTGTGACCGCTTGACATCCAATTAACCTGAAGAGGACCTGCTCACCTGTTATCTGCCCCGCACGTAGAGACCCTCACCGCATCTGCACCTGAACTCTGAGAATACTCACCTATGCACTTGTGTCACGTTCAATAAAGCTGTGTTTGGATTCACTTACCTCTGTCTCCTTGCCTGTATCCTGACAATGTTCAGTTCACTTAGTACTTTTCTTTTACTAAAAGTAGAAACAATGTGAAGTTGACACTTTAGTCACTGGTTTGATTTACTTAAAGTTGCACAAACAAAGAACATCTGACTGTACATGTGAGTGGAGCATTTCACAGTCTGTCGTTTAGGTCAGTTAGGCTTGGGGTAGGTTTGAATTTTAATTATTCCAATTCCGCTCATTCGAATCTAATTAACGGTAATTTAGGTAAAACAAAAGTTTGGATCTCGTGCTATAAGCTAACATGATTAGCGCATCTCACCTCGTCATAATTTACATATAGTTGACATCTGACAATCCTAACAACAAATAAAATATCAAAATGAAAAATATAATTCATGGTTACTCACATAGAGCGCAGCTGGAGTTTTTTCTTATATCGTTCAACAACTGCCGAACAACCGTCCTTCTTCATTTGGTGTAATGGCGGGTTGCGAACCAACATCAATAGGTGCATGTCGCCACCTACTGTCATGAAGTGTGAAGAGAACCGGTTCTCACGTAATCCCTATATCCGATTTTGTAATCCACTAATCCTAATAAACTCACTATTGCATTTATTTGTTTCCTGCATTTTAACCATTTAGTAAATACAATTACTGGATTTATAGTATATTTATAGTTATCTTACATGATTAATATAATGAAACCATCCTATTTTAAATAAATTATATTGACCAGCTACTTTTCATTTTGCAGCAGCAAGACCAGAGAAAAGGTGTGCAGCAGCAAGATGAAGATGATGAAACACTCCTACTTTTGGAAAACAAATAAGACTTTTTGATTTTTTTGTTGTTGAAATTTTCGTATTTTTTTCCTTAAAGTAAGATCAAATTAATTAAAATGAATGTATATGCCAAATTTTCACTTCTCAATAACTTGTTAACTTTTAATATATATATATGTTAAAAATTATATGTTAATTATTTATTATCTTGAGGTGGAGAATGTCATTAACTAACTGCTGATTATTAAATGATATAAATGTTTTCTAGGTGATTGATTCTTGCGGCACACATGTGTGTGACACATTGATGCATGCGGTGCATACACACAATAGTACAGGTAACACTGAATAAATGCTGATTAAATGTATGCAGTGTTTTTTGTTGTTGTTTTTACGTGGTATTTTGGTCGTTGTTACTACTAAAACGGTCCTTTGATGTTACCTCCTCAGAACATACCAGTTAGGTCATTGAGACGAATATGGGCCGGTCCTGTTACGTCTTCACAACGTAACTGTGTTAGCTGGGATATATGATAGCTAGCTAGTAAGTTAGGGTAGTTAGGTAATAAATGTTTTATATCCTTAAGTTTGTGATTAGTTTATTTATTTAATCAACCAATCAATAAATCAATCTACATTCTGAATCTTGCAGGGCTTATAATTTCTGTGGGATGTTATCAATCCTACAGGACAGTATGTGGACAAACCTACAGGACTCAGCAACAGGCGCGTCTTAGACATGGGCATTCGGGGCTTCAGTCCCGGATGTTTTTTTTATAGCCCCGGATCTCAAAAAATGTAATTTATTGATAATTATTATTATTATTTAATAAATTTGTATTTATTTAAAAAATGAACAGGTCTTTTAATCTATCCTTCGGAATCATGTATTAAAGACGATTAAAATGTGTTCAAGCAGATCAAAGTTACTGTGGTTACAATAATATGCTTGCATTTAGAGTGCGCACCAGAGGAGAGAGAGAGAGAGAGAGAGAGAGAGAGAGAGAGAGAGAGAGAGAGAGAGAGAGAGAGAGAGAGAGAGAGAGAGAGAGAGAGAGAGCCTGAAAGAGCCATTGGTTAAAGGGTAGAGTTATAGAAATTCTACTTGATTTAAAAAAAAAACTGCGCTGGTATCCGATCGGTATCGGTCGAAACTCAAAATTTTTGGTATCGGATCGGATCGGTTCAGAAAAAATGGTATCGGGACATCCCTAATAATTTCTGGTAGGCTATATCTAAGTTACCCAGGAGCTTTGTTCACATAGGCTTAGCTTGATGAATTGAGTCGTTGAACACAGCAGGAGAGAACGCAACGTTAGCCAGCTAGCTAAAGCTCCAGTGGAAAATTATTAGCTAACGCTACGGAGGCCATAATATTTTTGACTCATGGCTGAAGTTAAGTTTCTCCAGCTCTCCCCAGGTTGGCAAAAATGCATCTCAAAATGCATCAGATTGATGGTTTCAAATATGGAATATTTAAATTTTTCTTACGGGGGAGCGTGCCCCCGAACCCCCCTAGAGGGGTAATATCCTTCTCACCTTTTTCACCCCTGGCCCGTTTTCATGCCTGCTATAGTTCCTTTTCCAGACTTATACAAGCAGACTGTTGGAGCAGAAGTTATGAGGATAAAAAAAAGAGTCAGGAAATTACATGGTTAATTTGTACATCATTGTAATGTTTAATCATTGTTTAATAAACATATATGGCACCTTTTTCCAAGTCTTCATTTGTCACTCTTTCGTTCTTTTTTTTAAATATCGCAATAATGATCGTACCGTGGTCTTTACACCAAGGTATTATCGTATCGTGAGATTTGGTCGTTACATTCCTATTATTTACAAGTCATAACTTTTGCCAATATTTGGAATAGAATTTAAAATATATATATACTACAAATATTTTTCTATTAATTTAGTGTGCCTTTACATTGCTTCAATGCGTTACTATTTTAGCGTCATATTTCTATCCCGTGCTGCGTGAATCCAGGTCACTTCTGAAACTTTACAGCATGCAATTGGCGTCGGTTCTCTTAGCAGCATGAAAAATAATAGTGTTATTCAATGGATTATATAGGCTGAAGCCTCGAATGCGAGTCAAGACTGCTCCCTTTACAATCACTAATGCTGTCGCTCTGTCATTTCATCACGATCTCACAAAGTGCAATGAAGCCGCCAACAATGCACAATATATCTCTAAGGCTACGCGGCGATGCCAGCGACTTCAGACTCAAGGCTCGTCCCGCTGTGTGCTTTTTCTCAGACGGCGTGGCTTCTCACTCCGGATCCAGCGATGCGGTGATGCTTCGCTGAAGAGATGAAAACCAGTTGTACCAGCCTAATCGAGCTATGTTTATAGGGCGTGACCACGCCCTTTCTGGCGGGACGTGATGAAATGGGCGTGAAATGCCCCCATTGGATATGTGTCACGCAGAGCCACTCTCGATAGGCTGCTGCTGTTGGCGCAGGGGAGCCAATAGGCGCGCAAGCCGTCTTAACCTATGTCTGCATGCTGCTGCACAGCGTTTTACATTAATTCAAAATTAAGGATAATTTTTGGCTTCAATATCTCGTGGAAAAGAGGTTTTCCCCATAGCGTAAGATATTACGCAGTACTCGTTCCCTCTCTAGAGAGAACCGAGGTTACGTTAGTAACCGAGTACGTTATAAAAACAGTTTAGTTATGTAAAAATAAACCTTTGTAGATCCTATAATTAGGCACATTGCTGACACCTTTCTTTTTGACATTTTAATGGAGTCAAAGCTGTTATTTAAGGGGTTCCAGAGCCCCACGAACACCTGTATTTTGCACACTGATTCTAACCCAATTTGACAATGATCCTGCTGTATGTTTGTAGTTATAGCTATTACTTCAAAGTGAATTGACTAACTGATTGATTGAGTGATTGAATTACATTTCCCCCAGGGTTAGGGTTAAGAGAATAGTTATGAAGAGAAGCAGAGATATTCAGAGCTTCTTCAAAAAAGAAAAGAGTCAGAGGCAGCCACAGCTTCGACAGCAGCAGTGAAACGGCTCAGTATAGGTACAGCAGTATTGATGAAGAGCAGTCAGCTCCTCCTGCACAGGTTGGTAGGCTAAGGCCCCATCCACACTACTGCGTTTTAGTTTAGAAACGGAGAATTAAAACGAAGACGATCTCCGTCCACACCAGCGTTTGAGCTGCGTATTAGAACTGATCTCCTTCCACATTAAAACGACTGAAAACGCGGATCACGTGACCATTCACCTACAATGGGCATGCGCGTGCCGGTGTAAACAGGAAACGGATTGATTATTCCTCAGATTTCTCTGAGGTTGTTAAGTGCCGATCTGGACATTCAAGAGTTTTCGCACCATTCCTCAGGAACCACAACTTCATTGATAAAATTATCCCACCATGTGCTGGTTCGTCCCAGCTTAACCCATGACCGACGCTCCATGTATGGTCGATACCGCCGCTGCACACGGGAACTGTCACAGGTCGCTGGAATAATAGCTTGCCTCCGGTGCATGTAGGCAGTTATAGCATTGTGAAATGCAGAATTTACTTGCTCTAACGTAACTGGTAGTCCAGGCTGTTGTTGTGCGTTTTCTTCCGTTGTATGACATCCAATCAGAGAGCCGAGCGTGAGCCTCTGCGTCATCGTTTCTAAAGTCCTCCGTTTTGACCCGTCTTCACTAAAACGCCCTCCGGAGATTCAAAACGCAAAACGGGGTCGGCAGCGTTTCTAAACTTCTCCGTTTTAGGTCTTCGTTTTTGCCGTTTTAGTGTGGACGGGAGGTGCAAACGTAGCAAAAGGTCTCCGTTTCTAAACTAAAACGTAGTAGTGTGGATGGGGCCTAAGTCATGCTTGGATAGTTTGAATTTACCATGTAGCCTCACATTCAAGTTGTTTGTCACTCCAGTTATACAATTACAACTGTCTGAAACATCGCTACACTAGAACAATAGTTAAAACAGTTGTAAAAGACAGAAGAACAATAATAAAATGTGCATAATACATAAATACACACACACACACACACACACACACACACACACACACACACACACACACACACACACACACACACACAAACACACGTGTGAAGAGACAAGGACTTTAATCCACAACAAGGAAATAGCTCTTAGAAAATGTGTACCCTATCCTGAACATAATTACTGATTAAAAATAGACGTTAAAATAACCAGAGATACTTGAGGACTATGATAGGTGTAAATGGAATAAAAAAATGACTTTTTAATTTGGTTGGTTGTTTCTTTACCCTATAATTATCGCTCTTCCGATGTTGTGAGCTGCAGGCTCCCGTCGGATGCAGCGCGACCCCTCCCGGTCGAGCGAAGTAATAACCAAACACCTAAAGGCTTGTTTATACCCGACGCGTCCGCTAGAGCGCGAAGGTGCGCGCGGCAAAAATGACGTCATTGCGGTGTGGGCGGTCGTGTGCGTTTGGGTGCGCAAGACCCCATTTCGCCTGGCGGTGTGCACGGCACTTTTTGTAACATCTTGCTCTGCGCCGCATCCGAAGATGAACGACTTTGAGCCGAATCTGGCCGAACTGGTACGTCTGTACCAGCATGTTTATGATCCTTCTATACACAGAGACATTTGCATTTTGTGAATAGGAACACATTTGCATTAAGCACCCAGTTTGCACTTGTCTAAAGTAACTGCTTACATTTACAAAATAAGCCTACAATAGCAGAAGTAAGCCCTGCTGATGAAATTAAGGTTTACTCTTTTCATATGAATTTCAGCAATTAATAACCGGCAAGCTACTTCTTCACTGCTGATTCCTGGTGGTTTAGAGGAGAATTACTCCAAGTCGCCCCCTGTCGTTTCACAGAATAGCACAACGGCGAGCGTGTCAAGTATAAACGCCTCGTCTGTTTGGAGAGGTGCGCACGCAGTCAACCGAGACTCGCGCTCGTGCGGACACGTCGAGTATAAACAAGGCTTTACTCCGTGTCAGCGCGCGCTCTGATCGGTAAAGTGGCACAGACCTCTCTCGAATCATCTCCTGCAGCAGTCTCCGGCCAAGCATCACTTAACTCCGTCTCCGTTTCCCTCGTAAGCTGATATTAGTATTTAAACATTCTGAATTACAAACATTACATTACAAACAAAACATGTTTGTAAAAATAATTTAAATAACACGGTTTTGGCGGTTATAGAGCTCTAATGACGGTGTTTAACTATAACTGTCGGTCTCACGGTTATATAATAACTGTCACACCCCTATATGTAAGTGTGAACTCGTGAAATGATGTTTTATTAACAGAGTTCGGGAGAAGCACTTTCAGATAATTAACCTAGTAATTGTCATGGGAGTCATCCAGGCAACTCAATTAACATAAGGAGGTATACATACAGTAGCTTTTACCGCTGTTATATGACAGTTTTCCAGCGTCCATCCACCACCCCATCTCCTCACTTAGTTGTCCTATCCCAAACCTGGGATTACTCTGGGTTCGGGCCAAAATCTGCTATCCAAATACAATGTATTATTACAGTATCAACTGAGGGTGCTCTTGCTTGTGTTTGAGGGTGCTTAGCAGACGTGTGTGTGTGTGTGTTTCCGCAGGTGTCCAGTGAGATGAGCAGGTATTATGTGGCGGTGGATGTGGGCACTGCCAGTGTGCGAGCGGCTCTGGTCACTCCGGACGGTCAGGTCAAGCACACAGCAGAGGAGCCCGTTGTCATCTGGGAGCCGCGTGCGGAGCATTATGAGCAGTCGTCAGCTGATATCTGGAGCAAGTGCTGCCGGGCCGTGAAGGTGGGTCGACCATCTGTCCGGCAGGCACATAAACTGTGCATCATCATTGTCTAGGACTCTGTTGGAGTTGTGTTGGTCAAACGGCTGTTTGCGTTTATTTTCAGAGAGTGACTCAGGACATTGACGTGACGTGTGTTCGAGGGCTCGGGTTTGATGCCACCTGTTCACTGGTGGCTCTGGATCGGCACTTCCAGCCCGTGGCTGTCAATCACACAGGTGAGGCGTGTTCATCACTCGTGCGGAGAGCGTGAGCCAGCGCTCTGACCCAGTGTTACTTGCAGGCGTCCGAGAGAGGAACGTGGTGATGTGGATGGACCACCGGGCCGCAGAACAAGCCGCTCGGATCACACACACCAAACACAGAGTGCTTCAGGGGGTCGGCGGGGTGATGTCGCCCGAAATGCAGCCGCCCAAACTACTGTGGCTCAAAGAGGTGAGGAGCGCTGGGATCCTGAGGAAGAGCGAGAGAACTATAAACACTTGTGTTTCAGACGCTTGTTTCTTCTTTTGCGGTTAGAATCTGCAGGAAACCTGTTGGAAAGACGCGGCACATTTCTTTGACCTTCCAGACTTTCTATCCTGGAAAGCTACAGGGTCCTTATGCAGGTGAGATGCAGGATCCGCACAACTGTTTCATAGACGACATTCATTCTGTGATAAAACAACTTTAGGGTTGTAGATCTACAAAACTGCTGATGCAGCTCAATATATGTAATTGACTACAGTAATGTATATGAAATTACTTCTTTAAATCAGATCCATCACTTCAACCACTTTAGCCAAGTCAAATCTTTAAAGCAGATTTTTACAAAAGATTTTAATATGTTCCTTGAGGTTCACTTAGCTTTTTTGCACAAAGAACACAAACAAATATACAGTTATGTCACAAATATTTTATATATTTCAAATATGAGGGAAGAAGAAAACACTAAAACCTGTTTAAAGGGATAGTTCACCCAAAAAATGTAAATTCTGTCAGGATTTACTCTCCCTCGTTCCAACCCCGTAAGACATTCGTTCATTTTCAGAACACGAATTAAGATATTTTTGATGAAATCTGAGAGCTGGATCACTCCTCCATAGGCTTCTAAGGGATTGAAACTTGTTCCCCGAAAAGTTATTAAAGACATCGTTAAAATAGTCCAAGTGACTACAGTGGCTCAATCTTAAGTTTATCAAACGATGAGAATACTTTTAGTGCGCAAAAACAAACAAAAATAACGACTTTATTTCAACTATTAATTTCCTTCTCTGTGGGCCTCGAGTCAGTTAACTAGTGTAACAGCGTAAGCTTCTGTTGTTGAATGTCACACGCATCACCCACATGACCAGCGTCGGCCAATAGTGAGCCTATGTGTGACGTAGATCTACGCAATCACACTACGTTGACTGACTAGAGGCCCACAGCGATATAAATATATAGATATGCCTGTTCTGGTAAATTCTTACTGAAGTCCTTAAGTGAGTTTGCTGCCTTTGCTGTGAGGGAGATGCTCACAGAAGCTGCTGCACACCAAGACCTGCAGGTAGAAAAAAATAAGAAAAGCCTTAAATATAAATATGGTAAGCCTTACCAGTAATGTGATAATTATTTTTAAGGTTCTCGACATTTTTTAAATAAATACTGTAATAATAATAATAGTAGTTCAAAGTATGAATAGTTTTTAGTCAAATGACATAAAAAGACCGGGCCCCTCGACACTCTTAAAACTTTTCTCCCTCAAACAGCAAGCTAACGTTACTTATGCAGGCTACACACAGCAATATAAACAACATCTCTTCACGTCGTTCTAGTAAAATAATAACAATAATAAGTAAACAAACCTCAAAATCACTTTGCTGAGAATGATACACCAGCAGCCGAGGAGTTGAAGATATCCTCTGGTAGTGCGCGCGATATTAAAAAATGCGCGTGCGGCGTGTCATCCGGGTGAGTTCGTCAGGTGAAAGGTCATCATGTGGGTCATTTTATTTACGGCTAAATTATTATTCATTAATTTTACTAATAGTTAGATTGGGCAGGCATCCACAAAAGGGCCTTTAATTACAAAAAAAGGATAGGAAATTTTGCCTTGACAAAAGGGCTCTTTGGGCACCAAGGGGCAAAGGGCCAGGTGCTCAAGCAGTGATCCACACAGCATGTCTTGCTCTCCTGATGCAGGTCTCTCTGTACTCTTGTCTGTAAGTGGACGTATTCTCCGTCTGAAGGCTGGGACGACACCTTCTGGAGCGCCATCGGCTTGGAGGACCTGATGGAAAACTGCTATTGTAAAATCGGTGGGAGAGAGTAAAGCTCAGGTGTCTGTGTGTGTTCAGCCGGTCGTGTTGACTGATAGTGTGTGTGTGTGTGTGTGTGTGTGTGTGTGTGTGTGTGTGTGTGTGTCTGTGTGTGTGTGTGTGTGTGTGTGTGTGTGTGTGTGTGTGTGTGTGTGCAGGTGAGCAGACTTGTATTCCTGGGACTCCTGTAGGACAAGGACTGACCGCAGAGGCGGCTGCAGATCAGGGCCTGAGACCGGGAACGGCTGTGGCCGCTTCACTCATAGACGCACACGCAGGAGGGTTAGGTATGATACGCCACACCAGCTGAGTGCTAATGCAGCGCTCGCTCATCCACGGCTCTTTGAAATGAAGAGAAAACGTCTCAGGTTACTATTGTAACCATAGTTCCCTGAGAACAGGGAACGAGACGATGCGTCCATCGACGCCATGGGAACGCCCCCAGCGTGACTGCGTCTGAAGCATCTATGTCAACTAGTCCAATGGAAAGAATGAGCGTCACGGGCGGGTGACGTCATGACCAGGATATGATAAAAGCACATCCGGTGCAAACCGGCATTAGCTTCGAAAATTGCCGAAGCAAGCCGATCACAGGGATGCAGGAAGTATGGCAGGGTGACGCATCGTCTCGTTCCCTGTTCTCAGGGAACTATGGTTACAATAGTAACCTGAGACGTTCCCTTACGAAGGGAACTCAACGATGCGTCCATCGACGCCATGGGAACGAGAATACCCAAAGCGCCAGAATTCCAAGTACCTGAGTGTCAGTCTGTTGTAACTAAGCACTAAGCACCTGAGAACCTGGGGCAGCATCCAGGTCCAAGCTGTAAAACCTCATGAATGTGAGCGGTGAGGACCAGCCCGCCGCATCACAAACGTCTTGGACAGAACTCCAGATAATACGCTTAGAAGCCATACTCCTAGTGGAATGAGCCCTGACCACCAAATGGTTGGCCAGAAGACTCACAAGCAAGAAGAATAGTCTCGACTATCTATATGCTCAATAGGTTGGATTTTCTCGACAGAGAAGTCCGATGAACATAAGTGTCCAGTGCTCGCACTGGCACAAGAGGTTCAGCTTTTCCTGGTCCGAAAAATGGGGGAGGACAGAAACCTGCAGCACAATAGGCCTCGGAATAATGGTAGGCACCTTTGGAACATATCCATGTTTCGGGTAAGATTGCCTTGGCCATCCCGGTGCACTCAAGGCAGGTGGGGACCGAAAGGGCCTGAAGGTCTGACTCTTATAGGGACGAAATAGCTAGCAGAAAATAGTCTTAAAAGAAAGGAACTTCTCTGAGACCAAATCTAAGGGCTCGGAGGGAGCCCCAGATAGGCCTTCTAGAACTATTGCAAGGTCCCAAGCCAGCACCTTAGTGCAAATTGCATGCCTCAGCCTCAAAGTGCCACGAAGGAAACGAGTGATCAGGGGGTCTCGACCCAAAAATGTACTACCCACCAGGGCGTGGAAAGCCGCAATGGCCGCCACACATATTATACCTTAAGCGTGGAAGGACATAGACCTGATACAAAGCGTTCTTGCAGAAACTCGAATACTGTGTTTACTGAACAGTTAACCGGATCCCACTGACGCTGGTAACACCAAGAAGTGAAAAACTCTCGAAATAGTGAATATAGTTTCCTCGTAGCGGGAGCTCTGGAGCTTAGAATGGTCTAAACAACCTCGGTTGAGAGACCACTCTCTATGAGTTGGGCCCCCTCAGAGGCCAAACCCACAGTTCCCAAATCCCCTGCCGGGGGTGCAATATTGCATCCCCTGCCTGAGACAGAAGGTCTCTCCTGATCGGGACCTCCAAGGGAGGTCCGTCGAGGAGAAAAATTAGGTCCGCAAACCAAATTCAGCTCTGCCAGGGTGGTGCTACTAAATAGGCTTATTCCATCCTGGCGGATTCACTCCAGAACTCCTGGGAGCAGAGCAACGGAGGGAAATGCGTACAGACGTAGCCTCGGCCACGTCTGCACCATAGCATCCAGCCCCGAGGGGACTGGTTGAGTGAGGGATAACCAGAGTGGACAGTGCGTCGTATGCTGAGACGAGAACAAATCCACTTCTGCCTGGCCGTAAAACTCCCATATTTGCTCCACCGCCTCGGGGTGGAGTCCCCTGGCCTCAGCCCCTGCCTCGACAGGGTGTCTGCTCCAATATTCTGCCCCCCCCCGGAATATACACTGCCCTCAGACAGCGTAATTTCTTGAGGGACCAAAATAAGAGGCCACCAACGTGTTGTCTGTGGGTCAAGAACCAGAGTTTCCTCCATATAACCAAGGCGCGGGGATACTGCCGCGTGATCTTGATCGTAAGGAGTGGGTTTCCCCTCAGGGAGAACCCTCTGGTCCTGAGCCACCTCTGTAAAGGTCTCACGTACAGCAGGTCAAAGGGTATCACATTGGACGCTGCTGCCCTGAGGCCTAACAGTCACTGTTCCAGAACAACACATGATGGCCCCTCAGGTCTGGGAGGAGATGTCTCAACGCATTGAAGACGACCATCATCTCTAGGCAATTCATGTGCCAAGAGAGATGATGACTCCTCCACAAGCCCTGAGCTGAGCGGCCTTCCAATACCGCTCCCCAGCCGGTGAGGGAAGCATCTGTCGAGATCACAACTCGATGGCAAAGAGCTCCCAAAACCGGACCCTGGGTTAAGAACCAGTGTTTCCTCCATATAACCAAGGTGCGGAGACACCGCCGCGTGATCTTGATCATACGAAGTGGGTTTCCCCTCGGGGAGAACCCTCTGGTCCTGAGCCACCACTGTAAAGGTCTCATGTACAGCAGGCCAAAAGTTATCCCGTTGAACGCTGCTGTCACAAGACCCAACAGTCTCTCTAACTGTTTTACAGTGCGTGACTGGCCTAGCCTCAGCTCTTTTGTGGCTGTTAGGATAGCAGCTACACGAACGGGCGACAGAGTGGCCCGCATCGTCACTGAATCCCATACCACACCAAGGAAAGTGGTTCTCTGTACTGGAGAAAGCACACTCTTCTTGGCATTGAGCCTCAACCCCAACATCTGCATAGGAGCGAGAACGACACCTCGGTGCCGAACCGCTAACTGTTCTGATTCCGCTAGAATCAGCCAGTCATCTATGCAATTCAGAATGCATATGCACTGCAGCCTGGCGGGGCCAGAGCTGCGTCTACACGCTTCGTGAATGTGCGGGGTGATAGAGCTAGACCGAAAGGAAGTGCCTGATACTGGTGTTCTTTGCCCCAAAGAAAACCTCAGGAACCTCCTGTGCTGAGGGAGGATGGAGATATGGAAGTATGCGTCTTTTAGATCTATCGTGACAAACCAGTCCTCGGATCTGATTTGAGTCACGATCTGTTTGAGTGTCAGCATTTTGGACTTGAGTTCCAGCACCAAACACTCCAACAGACGAAGATCTAGTATGTGACGCAGCTCTCCATCCTTTTTTGGAACAATGAGATAACGACTGTAAAGACCCGACGCAATGTCGGGTGAGTACACCTGCTCTATAGCTTTCTTTGCTAACAGGGCCTTTACCTCTTGCTCCATTACCAGAGCCTGCTCGGAATGCACTAACGTGAGCAACACCCCGTTGTAGCCTGGAGGACGAGAACCAAATCTGCCTCTTACTACTAACTGCAGGACCCATAGAGATATATTTGGCAGTAGCTTCCGCGCTGCCAGAAAATCTACCAAGGGAACCAGCCCCTCGAGGCTGGCCTCTGGTGTAATAAAGACAGCCAGTTCGGGGACCTGAAGCATACTGGCAGGAGCCACCCGAACTGACTGTTTTCGAACCCCCCTCAGAGGGCGCATTCCGACGCAATGTCGAGTTGACGCTGCGCCAGAAGCTCGCTGGAGACCGCTGCGCCCCGAAGCACCAAGGGTGGCGGGGTTGGCAGAACGGTCCCCTGAGGGCACCGAGATGGAAAGGGCACCGTATAATGAGGTGTACACCATTCCACCCCGGTTGGGGCTGCCCTCACCGGTCTGACGCCGGTGGCGCCAGACCTTTTCTTTTGAGCCGCAGCCTTCTCAGCGTGAAGAACGGTCCTCGGATCCGGCTTCTGCTTTGAAGGCTTTGGCTGCTGTGTTGTGTATGAGAAACTAGACGGCTGGAGCTGCTCACGCCCAGCAGCCCCAGGGGGTTGGACATAGCGAGGGAGAGATTATCTTGTATCTTTCTCTATGATTCCCATCAAATTGAGCCAGAGGTGTCTCTCAGTGACCACAAGGGCTGCCATCCCTGAGAGATAAATCTGTGGCCCGACGGAGTTCTCAAACCCCATCGGGCCAAACTCCCTCACTTCTGTCCAAATACCGCAGCAGGTCAGCCTGATATGCTTGTAGCACTGCTATGGTGTGCAAGCAGGCCCATGCTAGACCCACTGCCATATATGCTTTTCCCACTAGATTAAAAAATAGTTTTCTTTAATGGTTTAGTGAGAGAAGCCGACGCCTTCAGGTACGATACTGAACCGGGAGACAGATAGCTCGCAAGCGTCTGTTCTACCCGGGGTATTGCCCCATAGCCATACCCTCTTAACCCCCAAATATCTGAATATACATGAATGTGGGGGCTAAAAGACAAGAGGAGTAAGGCTTTTTCCATGATCTAGACAGCTCGCTGTGCAGATCGGGAAAAATGGAAGGCCCCGTGATGGAGGTGGGAAAAATAGAGGGAAGGAAACTCGTTTAATTTATTTTATTTTTAGGACGAGTGCCCCCTTATTTCTGCTGGCCATAAATATTTAATTTATCTACAGCCTTAGTAAACACTTCCACCAGCTTATTATTTTTTATATATATTTTTTATATATATTCACTTTATTTTATATATAATATATAAACTATCATATATATATATATAGGCTATATATATTTCTCATACGCTGGGGAAAGAGATGGCAAATTCACTTCCCCCATGATTGTGTCACTTTCAATGCCCAGCACATCTACCTCCTCGGAGGTAGAGCACTGAAGCATTGATTTCTCTCTCTCCCCGGGCGGAAGAGACCGCAGCGCGGGCTTCCGAGACCGGCGAGAGAGCACTGGATCCCTCGTGGAAAGGGAGGAGATAAGATCCGCGGACCCGTCTCCAACCCCGTAAAGAGATCCTATTCGCGATCCACAGGAATGCATTCTCCGCGCTGCCTCGGCAGACGCGGGACCTGTCACCCTGAGAATTGCGAGCCCGGCCACTTTCCTCGAAAAGTGACAGGCGGGAGCGGAGCATGCGAAGCGAAAGCTTCTCACAATGTTGGCAATCAGCCCCCTCGGAGGCTGATACCGCATGCTCTACTCCCAAACACATCACACAAAGCTCGTGTGTGTCCCTACTCGTTAAATAGCGCGAGCAGGGAGAACACAGAGTTGTGCAATTGTTTAGTTTCCATAAATATATATATATCAGACAGACAACAGTAAATATAACAGACAGTTTGACACAGATCGCTTGCTGAGGCAACAGAAGCTAATGCCGGTTTGCACCGGATGTGCTTTTATCATATCCTGGTCATGACGTCACCCGCCCGTGACGCTCATTCTTTCCATTGGACTAGTTGACATAGATGCTTCAGACGCAGTCACGCTGGGGGCGTTCCCATGGCGTCGATGGACGCATCGTTGAGTTCCCTTCGTAAGGGAACTGTGTCATGGCCTCGTTTACACTGCAGGTCTTGATACCCAATTCTGATTTGTTGCCTATATCCAATTTATTTGACTGTCCGTTTACACGTCTTTTTCAATTGTGACCCATTTCCGATTTGACATACTATCTGAAACATCGCGCATGCTTAAAGTTGGTTCTTGCACAGATGGACGAATGCGAAATATGCTTGATGCTAGCTCTGCGATATATGCGAAGTTCGCCAAACATCAGCATGATTGTGAGGCGGAGGACGACGAAAAGGGCCATCATTGCAGCAGCGCATGTGCTTCAGTTATTGTGTGCGAGAGATCTCGGGACTGCTGGGAACATACAACACGATCTCATGAAAGTGCGTAACTAATTTTATTTCTCGCGCCATTTATACGCCAAAAATAGTTTTGCGTGCATAATACGCACTGTAAACCCCTTGGGTAGGATTAGGGGTGTGGAGTGCGTGCGTATTACACACCATAAATAACATATTATTGAAATTACCATTGTTTGGAAGCGCTATATAAATGCCTCATTCATTTATATCATATGCACTCAAAAACTATTTTTGGTGTAAATGGCACGAGAAATAAAATTAGTGGTATAGATATGCACTTTCATGAGATTGTGGCGGGCTTTAACGAGAAGCAGTGGGTCCGAAATGTTAGGATGAGCTAGCCAACTTTTGATATGTTGTGTCATCGTGTGTCCACATTCCTCTCCTATGACGACACCATCCGTCCCTTCGCAGATGCGTGTCGGGGTTGTCTCTCGTCATTAAACCGCGGAGACGTAATGCCTCAGAAAATCCTGCCTTTTACATGACAGTCGCATTGGCACATATATGATTTATATCTGATTTAATTCCACATATGAACGAGGCCTGAAACAGATTCTCGAAATATCCGAATGCATGCGTTTTTTCCCTGTTTACACAGTCTTATAACACATCCGATCTGTGTCACATATGAGCAAAAAATCTGAACTTGGTCTCATTTCACTGACAGTGTAACCAAGGCCATAATGAGCGCATTTACACTGCGTTAAATACGGTGTCACTCCACTTCTGTTTGAGTGTGTGACCTTCGACAACCCGCTTCACTCCTAAATAGATCAGGTCTTTATATTTTTATCACTACAACACATATTGTTATTTTGATTAAACAATCATCATGTGTTCTAAAATAGAAGCAAAGAGACTATACATGTAATATAGGTCTACATTTATGTAATTTTAATGCTCTGGCCTTTGCAGATATTTAAAATATGGCCATCTTTAAGTGTAACTGGTGTGAATTAACCTTTGACTTGTTTTTTTTACATTGTATTATTTTCTGTAATTCACTGTTTATAAGTTTTTCTTATTTTGTATTTAGAATGGATTAATGAACCTCACGAAATTTTGTTCAGATTATTGTTCATGAGTAAGAGAACATAACGTTAAAATAGCAGAACTTTTCTTTGGGTGTTTGTTGGGGAGGGAGCGTCATCGGTGGAACACTTCTGGGGTTTCTCCTCGTGCGGTCTGTAATAGCCTCAGTCTACCTGTGCGCGAGGCTCATGAGCACACGCGATGTTGCTTCTCTCCGTGAATATTACTGGTATGATGATGTTTATTGTCTGAAGGCATAATTATTGCTCAATAAGTGTGATTTGAGTGTGTTCTATCATTTGAGTGTGTTAGTCGTGTGTAGTAATACGATTTTATGAAATTCATCATGGTGCTAACTGATTAGTATTTTATGCTTAGTGTGTACACGAGAGAGAGAGAGAAGCTAAAGCCCCGTTGATCCACTGATGATCTCTTTGTTTACAGGTATGTTTAATTAGTTCTGTTTTGTGAAAGAAAAGAGATCTGCTTGACTGTTAATAAATATGTACTGTATGAAGAGTGTTATAGGGGAAACGAATCCGATTCATAGATTCGTGCGTGACGCACGTGGTGCGGCCTGCACATGGTATGCTGTTAAATGCGCATTGAGCTTTTCTTTTGGATTTATGTGTACAAATTATATTATAATTTATTATTTGTTTATCATAGCATGTTATATTATATAAATACCTGAATTAATGCATATGGTCATGTAATTTAGTATAAAATTGATGTACTATACACTATTGTAGTGTATTAATAAGAGTATTAATGAGATGTATCACAAGGAATATTGTGAATGTATTAGATTTATTATTTTATTTACATGTTTTATTTATTTATTTTTGTTTAAGATCTGTTATAGCTTCAGTCTACCTGTGCGCGAGGCTCATGAGCACACGCGATGTTGCTTCTCTCCGTGAATATTACTGTGTGTACACGAGAGAGAGAGAGAAGCTAAAGCCCCGTTGATCCACTGATGATCTCTTTGTTTACAGATTAAAAGGAAAAAACATTGGATCTCACTGTTGAGTAGTCGTGTGGTCATTTGTGTTGGAGAGTCCGTTCCAGACATGCTACATAATTTGGTGCCGTGACCCGGATTCGAACCGGGGTTGCTGCGGCTGATCGCTGGGGTTCGACAACGCGGGATCACAACGCTTCTGAAATCGACAACCAAAGAATCTTCATCGTTGACGTTTTGGTGGTAGTGTCTGGACATTGATAGTACTGAACTCTCGCTTCACACACCACGCACACCCTCATTGGACTGTTGCGTTTATTTTATTTATTTATTTTCCTTTTCTTCTTCGCTTGGAAAAGCGTACTACAATTTTAAAGTTAATTTTTGTTTATGATTTTCATTGTTGTCATTTTCCATTTCTAATATGGCTGAAGGGGGATGGAATGAAGACCTATTGACGCCATACATTGGCAGGGGTCGAGGGTTATTGGAGATAAGTGAGCCTAAAGTCGGTAAACCACGCGTGTTGGTCTATGATTCAGTGATCGTTCCGAATGCACCTTACAACGAGCCAGGTAAACCAGAATCTTCCACACCTACCAATGCTGGTTGTGACAATGTTACACAGCAACTACGTGACCTCATTGGTGAGCTTGGAAGCCAGATAGGTGACTCCATTGTCACACGGTTGTTAACAAACCAAACTCCAGTATTGCCTGATTTCACTTCATTGTCTGAGCAGCAGCCTTCTAGGACAATGCCTCTGTCTCAGAGTCTTGATCTGTCCAAGTTAAATCTCATAGTCAAAGCTGACATTAAAGAACCGCAAATGTTCAGAGGGGATGGTAGTGATAAGTGCACCATTCTTGAGTGGATTGAACAGATGGAGGGGTATTTTTCCAAAAAGGGTTGCGACAAAGCCAACAGTGTGGAAGAAATACTGAATCATCTCTGTGGCCGCGCAAAGAGCATTGTTAAGGTCAAGCTGAAAAGTAGCCCGGCTGCAATACTTTGTCCTGAAGTTGTCTATGAGGTACTGCGGCGCTATTTTAGCGAGAGCCCTGGCTCGTGTCAGCCGTTAGCAGATTTTTATGCGACGCAGCCAAAGCCTAACGAGCACCCTGTTGACTATTGGGTCAGGTTGAACGAGGCAGCAGAGCTAGCAAACGCTCACCTGCAAAGATGTGGTGGCATAATGGAGAATATGAGCTCGGAGATTGCAATTATGTTTATCAGGAACTGTCCCAATCTTGATCTTTCCAATGTCTTTAGGTGCAAGCCCATAAGTAAGTGGTCAGCTGAGGAGGTCCAAGAGGCCATCGACGAGTATGAGAGAGACTTTAGGTCCCGGAAGCCGGTTCCGTCGATGCCCGTATTTGCAGTAAATCAGGCTAATGTAGCTGAAAAAGCTGTCAGCACTCAGGTAGCAGTGGGAAGTGAAAGTATGGGTGTAACCTCTGCAACACATACTGTAGGCCTGCACCCTAAAACAGGTGAATCCGCAGAATTGGGCACTTTAGAGCGTGTGCTGAAAATGTTAGAAAGGGTGCTGGAGCGCACGACCCTACCTGCTTCAGAACCACGTCCCCGAACATCACAGTGGTATCGGTCCACTTCATGTGAGGTCTGTGGAGACAGATCTCACTCGACTCGCTCCCACTGTATGAGAGAAAAAAGATGTCTCGCTTGCCTAGAAATAGGACATCAACGTAGGGAGTGTCGCAATGTTGCTGGCCGAGCTGTGGCCCAGACTGGTGACGATCAGGGAAACTAGATCACTCACATTGGGGAGGGGGCAATGTGAGTGTTGAAAGTCAGCCTCTCATCAGTGAAGACGATCCAATGGTCATCTACAGCAACCATTGTCAGGTTGAGTCAAGTGGCAGTATCATTTTGTTCCAGGACATTGCGAAGCTGGAAAAAGCTGACAGTTTGTTTTATACCGATGTGTTGGTGAATGATACGGTCACTTGTCAAGGCCTGTTAGACACCGGTTCTATGGCATGTACTATTAATGAGGAAACTGAGCGCAAGTTGTTGGATGCATGCGGGATCCTTGAGCCTGTTCAGCCCCCAACTGATGTCTTGCTTGTCGGTTGTGGTGGTGTTCGGGTCAAGCCCAAGTGCATCCATCAGCTAAAGTTGCATGTGTATGGACATTCGGTTATGGTGCCTACCTTGGTCGTACCAGGGCAAAAAGACCAGTTAATTATTGGTACTAATGTGATCAAGTACGTTCTCAGTCAACTTAAGGGATCTCAAAGTTATTGGCGTGTCATGAATCAGCCAAATTCTACAGGGGAACCAGAGATTCAGCGTTTTTTGAGTATGTTGTCTGGGCATAACAGATGGGAGGGTGGTAGTATCCCAACCGTTGTTGGTACTGTTAAGCTCACTCAGGCTGTTACACTTTTGCCTCAACACGAGCACCTTGTGTGGGGCAGACTCCCAGCAAGTTCGACTGTTTCTGTGGGCAGTACTGTGTTAGTTGAGCCGTCTAAGGCACAACCTCATCAGAAAGGTGTTTTAGTCGGGCGTGTTATAGCCACATTACCTGGTGACAGATGGGTGCCGGTTAAGGTGATCAACCCATCCAGTAAGCCGGTCACTTTGAGGCGGAATGCTAAAATAGCCGATGTATCTCCTGTTTTAGCGGTCGAAGACCTGGACGTGCAACCTAAGTATGGTAATGGAGAGGCTGTGAGTGTTCAGAGCCAGTCTGTCTCCTCTGGTGCGGATACGGGTAGTTCTCCCTTTGATTTTCACAGTGCAATGCGGAAGCTTGGTCTTAGTGACCTTGATATCGAATCTTGCGAAGTAACTCCGTACTGGAAAGAGCAGCTTTTGCAGTTGATTCAGGGATATCAAGATGTGTTCTCTAAACACAAGCTAGATTGTGGTAAAGCCAAAGAGTTTGTCCATAGGATTCACCTATCAGATAACCGCCCGTTCAGACTTCCATACCGGCGCGTTCCTCCAGCTCAGTATCAGGAATTGAGAAGAGTGCTCTCTGAGATGGAAGAGCAAGAGATAATCCGAAAGTCATGTAGTGAGTGGGCGTCCCCGCTGGTCCTAGTATGGAAGAAAAGCGGTGATCTTCGTGTTTGTGTTGATTACCGCTGGCTTAATGCCCGGACCATCAAGGACGCTCACCCCTTACCGCATCAAGCAGACTGCTTAGCGGCTTTGGGCGGAAACGTGATCTTTAGCGCGATGGATCTCACTTCCGGCTTTTATAATGTCGCAATGGCGGAGGAAGACAAAAATCTTACGGCCTTTACAACACCGATGGGTCTTTACGAGTTTAATCGCTTACCGCAAGGGTTGTGCAATAGCCCCGCTAGCTTCATGCGCCTGATGACAAATATCTTTGGTGATCAAAATTTCTTGACATTGCTCTGCTATCTGGATGACCTGCTTGTATACGCGCCAGATGAGGGTGAGGCAATCAAGAGACTCGATATGGTGTTCAGTAGGCTCAGAGAGCACGGGTTAAAGTTAGCCCCTAAAAAATGCCATTTCCTCCGGCGGTGTGTGCGGTTTTTGGGGCACATTATTGACGGTTCAGGAGTAGCGACCGACCCAGATAAGGTTAGCGTTATAGGAGCAGTGACAGAGGCTGATTTGATGATGGAGGATGGGGTAACACCATCCCAAAGGAAGATTAAATCATTCCTTGGAATGGTGTTGTATTACCAGAGGTTCATCCAAAATTGCTCCACCATCGCGAAACCCCTGTTTTCCTTGACGGCCTCGCCAAGGGGCAAGAAGCCTTCTGAGAAAGGTACTGCTGTGTTCAGGAAGTTGAGTTCTGGTGACTGGAAAGAGGAGCACAGTAGGGCCTTCCAGCAGCTAAAAGCCGCTCTGATAAATTCCGTGGTTCTGACACATCCAGATTTTAGTCGCCCATTTATTTTGTCCACTGACGCGTCCATGGATGGGGTGGGCGCTGTGTTGTCGCAGATCGCAGAGGGTGAGACTAGGGCTCGGCCGATTGCTTTCGCTAGCAAAGCCCTTTCGCGCGCTCAGGCAAGGTATCCTGCTCACCGCTTAGAGTTTTTGGCTTTGAAATGGTCTGTCTGCGACAAATTCAGCCATTGGCTGAAAGGGCATGAATTTGTTGTTTGGACAGACAATAATCCATTGACTTACATCCTCACAAAGCCTAAACTCGACGTGTGTGAGCAGAGATGGGTTTCCAAGTTGGCACCTTATCATTTCAGCATTAAGTACATACCTGGCAGCAAGAACGTAGTGGCCGATGCTTTAAGTCGTCAACCATTTGTCCATAACCGGGTCAGTCAGAGGCTGTTGAATGAGCCTTATGGTGCATTGCTCGAGGAAGCGGAGCAGTTTGAGAAAGACAGAGTACAGGATGCATTCAGGCTTAGTGCTGGTGCCCAGAGCATCGAAGGTCCTCCTTATGTAACTCCTTGGTGTTGTCCTCTCTCCAGTGCTGAGGTTTCTGCAGTATTAGAGGGTCACAGTGACTGGGCAGCAGGAGTTGAATCGAGGGCAATCTCCTGGATCGCACAAGACACTCAGCAGCTGTCACCTCCTGGGCAATGCCCGTTACCAGTCTTCTCGTTAGATGAACTTCGAGACCGACAACAGAATGATCCTTGTCTGTCCAGGGTCCTGTTTTACGTCAATAGGGGCAAGAGAGCCTCACGTCGTGAGCGTTCTGGAGAGACGTATAAGGTGCTCAGAGTCTTAAAGCAATGGGACAAGTTGAAGGTACTTGATGGCGTACTGTATCGCGTAAGCAAAGACAACCTTGCAGGAAAGAAACGGTTACAGTTCGTTGTTCCATCCTCTTTGATCACGCAGGTGATGACGGGCGTCCACGATGAAGCAGGGCACCAGGGCCAAGGTAGAACTATGCACCTGGCAAGACAAAGGTTTTTTTGGGTTGGGTTGGAACGCGACGTTCGTAGGTACGTTAAGTGTTGCAAGCGCTGTGTTGTCAGTAAAACGCTCGAACCTGAAGGCAGAGCCCCGCTAGAGAGCGTTAAAACGTCAAGCCCAATGGAGCTAGTATGTATCGATTTTTGGACCGCGGAAAGCTCCAAAGGCCGTAATGTGGACGTGTTGGTCGTAACTGATCATTTTTCCCGTATGGCACATGCCTTTCCATGTCGTGACCAGTCAGCAAAGCAGGTAGCCCGACAGTTGTGGGACCGATATTTTTGTGTGTACGGCTTCCCTGATAGGATCCACTCGGATCAGGGGGCAAACTTTGAGAGCCAACTGATCCGAGAATTGCTGCAGGTTGCCGGAGTGAAAAAGTCCAGAACAACTGCTTACCATCCGATGGGCAATGGCCTTGTTGAACGGTTCAATAGAACTTTGGGCAACATGGTCAGAGCACTGCCGCCAAGGTCTAAAGAAAAGTGGTCACAGTTGCTTCAGACACTAACGTTCGCATACAATTGTACAGCGCACGAGTCCACTGGCTACGCTCCATTCTATTTAATGTTTGGTAGGATCCCGAAGTTACCCGTGGATGTGATGTTTAGCAATGTTGAGAGAGACTGTGACGTTGTTGATTATGACAAATATGTGAAGAGGTTGCAAGACGACTTGAAAGAGGCTCTGACTGTCGCTCAGAGGAACATTGATGCCAGTCAGCAACGTCAGACCGAGTTGTACAACCGGAAGACAAAGGGCTGTAACATTGAGTTGGGTGATCAAGTTCTCCTGGCCAACAAAGGTGAACGTGGGAAGAGAAAATTAGCAGACAGGTGGGAGTCCACGCCCTATAGGGTAGTAGCGCTGAACCCCCAGTGCCACATTTATCGCATTCGTAACACCAAAACGGGCCAGGAGAAAACTGTTCATCGTAATTTGCTATTGCAAGCTAACTTCTTGCCGCTCGAGTTGGGAGGTCCTGAATCACCTGGGGATAGTGGTGAATCTGTCCTTGGAAGCAGGAGTGCATCCTTGGATGACGTTAGTTCTGCATCTAAGATGTGTTCTGTGCCTGACCGAGTTGCCAGTTGGGTGGAAAGAACCACAATTTCTGAAGATCCTCAGCAGAGGTTGTCCTGCAGATCTGATAGTGCTGCTTCATTGGATGTAGTCCCTGAGTCATTGGTTCAGGAACAGTTGTCGCCAAAAGATGATTGTACCAAAGAAAACAGCAATGTAGTCATTCCAGATGAAGGACTGAGTTGTGATTCTTGCAGTTCGCTTTCTGAGGCGGTTCTCCATGATGACCGTTGTGTTTCACCTGCTAGAGTTGTTGAGCCACCTCCTAGTCAAGGAGAAATGAGAGTTCGAACCAGAGTGGGTAGGATGGTGAAACCTGTCAACAGATTGATAGAGAACATGACTCAATCTATCAGAACACTGAATCCAGTTGGTGGGGTTGTAAGATCTTTATTGAAATGAGAATGTATTGTATTAAAACATTACATTGGACTACAATATTGATTTCTTTAAGTTGTAAGGTTAAGTCTCTGTGAGTCAGTGCATTTCAGCACATTTGTTGTTCCAGATCCAAGATGAAGTTTAATTTGAGATGAATGGTGTTTAAGGCACCTTTTGCGGGTGATTGCAGTGGGCCTGATCAACCTGCTGTACACACCTTCCCTGTGAGTGGGAAACATTTTGTTGCACTATGTTCTGGATAACAGTTGGTCTAAATAGCTCCAGTGTATACGATCCCTGTATAAGTCAAAATTTGTGAAGTTCAGGGTGGATAATGTAACTGGTGTGAATTAACCTTTGACTTGTTTTTTTTACATTGTATTATTTTCTGTAATTCACTGTTTATAAGTTTTTCTTATTTTGTATTTAGAATGGATTAATGAACCTCACGAAATTTTGTTCAGATTATTGTTCATGAGTAAGAGAACATAACGTTAAAATAGCAGAACTTTTCTTTGGGTGTTTGTTGGGGAGGGAGCGTCATCGGTGGAACACTTCTGGGGTTTCTCCTCGTGCGGTCTGTAATAGCCTCAGTCTACCTGTGCGCGAGGCTCATGAGCACACGCGATGTTGCTTCTCTCCGTGAATATTACTGGTATGATGATGTTTATTGTCTGAAGGCATAATTATTGCTCAATAAGTGTGATTTGAGTGTGTTCTATCATTTGAGTGTGTTAGTCGTGTGTAGTAATACGATTTTATGAAATTCATCATGGTGCTAACTGATTAGTATTTTATGCTTAGTGTGTACACGAGAGAGAGAGAGAAGCTAAAGCCCCGTTGATCCACTGATGATCTCTTTGTTTACAGGTATGTTTAATTAGTTCTGTTTTGTGAAAGAAAAGAGATCTGCTTGACTGTTAATAAATATGTACTGTATGAAGAGTGTTATAGGGGAAACGAATCCGATTCATAGATTCGTGCGTGACGCACGTGGTGCGGCCTGCACATGGTATGCTGTTAAATGCGCATTGAGCTTTTCTTTTGGATTTATGTGTACAAATTATATTATAATTTATTATTTGTTTATCATAGCATGTTATATTATATAAATACCTGAATTAATGCATATGGTCATGTAATTTAGTATAAAATTGATGTACTATACACTATTGTAGTGTATTAATAAGAGTATTAATGAGATGTATCACAAGGAATATTGTGAATGTATTAGATTTATTATTTTATTTACATGTTTTATTTATTTATTTTTGTTTAAGATCTGTTATAGCTTCAGTCTACCTGTGCGCGAGGCTCATGAGCACACGCGATGTTGCTTCTCTCCGTGAATATTACTGTGTGTACACGAGAGAGAGAGAGAAGCTAAAGCCCCGTTGATCCACTGATGATCTCTTTGTTTACAGATTAAAAGGAAAAAAACATTGGATCTCACTGTTGAGTAGTCGTGTGGTCATTTGTGTTGGAGAGTCCGTTCCAGACATGCTACATAAGCATGACTCTTTGGATTTATATGAAATGGTAACACTTTACAATAAGATTACATTTTTTAGCATGAACTTAGGTTAATAAATGTTGTATAAGTATTATTAATTGTTAGTTTGTTAATTTCAACATTTACTAATACATTTTAAATTGAGTTTTAATTTTTATTTTATCTGTTATTACCTTAGTTAATGTACTATGAACTAATATGAATGATCAAGGTACAATTGTATTGCTCAAATATTAATACATGCAGTAAAACATATATTGCATAATGCATATAGTTCATGAAAGCTAGCTAATACATCCTTGTTAACAAATGGGACTTCCAAAGTGTTACCTATGAAATTTATATAGGCTATGTTTCTAGGTAATAGCTAAAGAAACACATATCTGCAATATTTTAATGTCTAAATTATTTTCTGTATAGTTAGTTATGTAGAACTTCTCATTTTAATATATTTATATTTATATATTTGTTTAATTTAGCACATTTCAGTTCAGCACTGTTTTACTGGAGTGTTATGTTTGTTTTTAATCCAGTATCCATCTAAAAAAAAATATTGGTTGAATAATCGGTTATCGGCATGTACGGTCAAACCTAAATATCTGTATCTGTAAAATCCACTATCGGTCGACCTCTACTGTAAACAACAAGAATAAGCAGGAACACTTTAATTTCCTCATAATATCCACTGCAGCATCAGCTTTTTTCTCTCTGTGTCTGAAATGCTTCGATCAAGGATTCAGTCTCTCGAAACCCCACCTCTCTGAGAGCTGCTCTGCTCTGATTGGTCAGATGGCCCAGTCTGCTGTGATTGGTCTGAAACCAAACCCTCATTATCATATCTGAATCTCAGCTCTTGATATACACTGGGATGCGAACATTAACAATACCGTGGGTTTTACCATATCAGGAAGTGAGACTGGAATTACAGGACGACTCATTTCGGTTCAGAATCGCTTTCTTTTTGGAGACAAAAAAATCAATTTATCGGAACTTTGATCATTGAAACGATACTCGGTTACTAAAGTTACCTCGGTTCTCTCTAGAAGAGGGAACGAGTATTGCGTAAGCTAGCTTACGCTATGGGTAAAGTCATCTTTGCTCGAGATATTGAAGCCAAAAATTATCCTTAATATTGTATTTATTGTCAACGCAGTACAGCAGCCAGCAGACTTAGAGCAGGCCATCTTGCGTGCTCATTGGCTGCCCTGCGGCAACTGCTGCAGCCTACCACTGAGCCTCGTGCGTGACGTCACGTCCAATGAGGGCGCTTCGCGCCCTTACGGCTCATAGCCCCCCAAAATGGGGGTGGCTTAGCTTATAAAAGCCAGGCTCGTTGGCTGTGTCACTGGTTTCAGCAGCTGAAGCGAAAAACGCTCGTGGCGCCTGCACAGTCAGGTTACGCAATACTCGTTCCCTCTTCTAGAGAGAACCGAGGTTACGTTAGTAACCAAGTATCGTTCTCTTACGAGAGGTTCTCTCGTATTGCGTAAGCTAGCTTACACTACGGGAACCCATTGTCAACGCAGTGCGCCCAGCCTCCACTTCATGAGTCCCAGGGATTCCCGGGGAACATAGATAAGTGGGAAACAGGTGGCCAGCAATGCGGGCCAGCACATGTTATAAGCACATACAGGGTATACAGAGCGGCGTCGCCGGTCCATATTACTATTCACTATATAGTGCAGCTCAACCAGGAGAGCTAACGTCGCGTGAGAGAAGTCTGCGCATGATCATCTGGGCAGGACAAACACACTGCTCACACTGACAGAAGTCTAGCCTGCAAGGCGGGAACTTCCAGGTTATAAAACCTAACAAATGTGGAGGGAGAGGCCTAGCCTGCCGCCTCACAAATGTCATGAATGGAAATTCCGCTGGACCAAGCCCACGACGAGGCCACACCTCTGGTGGAATGCGCCCTGATGCCCAAGGGGCATTGCAGACCTTTAGACTTATAAGCAGATGTGATAGCTTCCACTATCCATCTGGACAGGCTCTATTTAGTGGCGGCGAGACCCCAGGTGCGCCCACCGAACGAGACAAAGAGCTGTTCCGAACGCCTGAAAGAGGCGGAGCGCGTAATGTAAACCCTCAGTGCCCTGACGGGGCAGAGGAGATCCACATCACCCTCACTATCGGATGCTGGCAGAGCCGAAATAGAAATGACCTGCGCTCTGAAGGCGGTGCCCAACGCTTTAAGGACATAACCATGTCTTGGCTTGAGGAATACTTTAGAGTCATTTGGCCTGAACTCAAGACACGCTGCGCTAACAGATAGCGCGTGTAAATCCCCCACACGTTTAACTGATGACAGAGCTGTCAGAAAAACGGGTTTGAGCGAGAGGTACTTTAGGTCCACGGAGTTTAATGGTTCTAAGGGGAAAGCTTTCAGGGCCTCTAGGACCAGTGAAAGATCCCACATGGGAACCGACGAGGGTCGCGGGGGATTCATCCGTCTAGCTCCTATAAGGAAGCGAATGACGAGCTCGTTCCTTCCTATTGACTAGCCACGCGTCGACTCAGCGAACGCTGCGACGGCCGCCACATAGACTTTAAGCGTGGGTGGGGACCTGCCCTTATCCAACTTCTCTTGAAGGAAGCTAAGCAACCCCGTGACCCCACACATTCGTGGGTCTAGATCTCTATCAGCACACCATTTGGAGAACACGACCATTTAGATGCGTAAAGTCGCCTCGTAGAGGGAGCTCTGGCTTGCGTAATCGTGTTCATCACTCCTTCTGGCAGTACAACGGGTATCCGTTGATTAACCATACCTGCAGAGACCAGCGCTCTGGATGGGGATGCCAGATTGAGCCGCGGGCTTGAGAGAGGAGATCTCTCCTCACCGGAATCGGCCAAGGGGCTGTTTGGGGCAGCCGCATAAGCTCCGGGAACCAGGTTTGATTCTCCCAGCGCGGGCTATAAGGAGCACCGAGTGGCGCGTTTCCCTGATTCTCTTGATTACCTGTGGTAACAGAGAGACCGGAGGGAAAGCATAAAGTGGGAGGCTGGGCCAGATTTAGGCCAACGCATCCTCGTTCTTTGAAAAGAACAGCGGGCAATGAGTGTTGTCTTTTGACCCAAACAGGTCGACTTTCGCTTTGTCGAAGAGGCGCCACAGTAACTGGACTGTTTGGGGATGCAGGGACCATTCCCCTAGGGGAACGTAGTTCCTGGACAGTTTGTCTGGACCGTCGTTCAAGTGGCTTGGCACATGCGCGGCTCTCAGCGAGCGCAGGCGGCCCTGAGACCATATAAGAAAGGCGTTCCGTCAGATGGCAGAGGTTTCTGGATCTGACGCCGCCCTGACGGTTTATGTAGGACACCACAGACATGTTGTCCGAGCGGACCAGTACATGGTGGTCCTGTATGAACTATCACTTGGGTGCAGGGAACTACACTGCGACCAAAATGGTCGCATATGCGACCTTTTGAAATGCCATTGCGACCCTAATTTTTAATGGGTCGCAAATGTATCACTGATTATTTTTGTACCTATGTTTTTAGGCAATATGCTATGCTTTACTATGAGCATTTATTAAAACAGAAATGTTTATTTTAAGAATACGTTTTATAACGTGCTCTGAGCATTCAACACATCAAGTTGGCTTCAGCCCCGCGACCGTTACTTAGATTAAAACGTACCATTGTATCAGTGCTGCGCGAGCTCTCTCTCTCAGAAACACGGACGCGCGCACACAGAGAGAGAGAAGATAATTGTAAAATGAAAATTGGCTATAGTTTAAATTTTGTTCTTGCTTGTTTTTTTTTCTGTCAAAATGTCAGAAAGCATTTTGTATTATCCATCCGTGTTTTTAAAATTCGTTAAATGACGGCCGTTTTACTGCTAACACAGCCCTCATTATAGGCCTATGTCGGATTCATTTAACTTATACTTGATATTATTTTTATAATAAGTGATTTGTTATGCTATTATTGGACTTCTTTCTATTCATTGTCAACTGTTTTCTATAAATATGTTTGTATTGGCTAACATTTATTCAGCTAATGCGTGTCCTGTTTAAAATGTGCAATGTTCAAACGCAAAGACAGCACGTCACAAATAGAAGCCGTTTTCCCTGGATATTGGAATAATAAATACAACACTTTTTTTTTTTCAGCAATTTTTTTTTTACTCTTTTCTAGGGGTTTCTTAATTTTAGACAAGTTGACCAGCACACATTATATGCAATGCAATATAATGCATGCGTGTCCTATGTGTGACATATTTTGCACACAGGTAAAGGTGCCCAATATCAGTCATTTCTAAAGTAAAAAAAAGAAAAGAAAAGTGTTTTTAAAAATATCTCTTTATTTGATTATCAGTAAATTTGTTTTCTATACAGAGATATCGACCATAACAGCAATATTAATATCGGTTATCGGTATCGGCCACAATTTTCACATCGGTGCATCACTACTTACGAGTTCACGAGTCTGCCCATCTGTGCAAACCATAGCATGTTGAAATCCATTTTGCTCTTTATTGTGTACAGTATTTTCTATTGCAGTAAATCTATCCCAACCAATGTTAAAGAAAACAAAAACAAGGCGGCATGTGGTTTAAAACATGGCAAGTAAAATAAAAAGCACATCTGTATGCAATACACTTTCATTATTGTTCATTATTATCCAGAGCGGCTTACTATAAATAATTTGTGCGACCAAATCATATTTTGCGCTAGTAACTGAAAAAGTTAGTAGTGCAAGTGCCACCAGTGGAAAAGGTTAGTGTAGTTCCCTGCTTGGGTGTTCAGCCAGCGTTTTGGTGGGCGCATGCGCAGGAGGCCCAGCTGAAGCACAGCCGCAGCTGATGCCATACAGCCTAGCATCCTCTGGAATGTCTTCAGAGGTGTAATGCTGCCCTCCTGGAAAGATCCGGCTAGCTGTCGAACACGGCGCGCGTGCTGTGTCGAAAAGCGGGCCATCATAGCCACAGAGTCCAGTTCTATTCCTAGGAAGGAAACCTGACTGACTAGTGGGCAGTAATGAGCTCTTGGTCCAGTTGACCATGAGACCCAAGCTTTCCAGATGGCTGAGAAGCACAGCTCTGTGAGTTAACAGTTCTATCTCTGACTGACTCCGCGATGCAGAGAGCTTCGCTGAAGATGATGAAATCAGTAACGCAGCCTTAGAGCCTGGCTTTTATACGCTAAGTCATCCCCCATTTTGGCGGGACGCAAAGCGCCCTCATTGGACGTGACGTCACGCGCGAGGCTCAGTGGTAGGCTGCAGCAGTTGCCGCAGGGCAGCCAATGATGTCCTGCTCTAAGTCTGCTGGCTGTTGCACTACGTTGACAATAAATACAAAATTAAGGATAATTTTTGGCTTCAATATCTCGAGCAAAGATGACTTTCCCCGTAGCGTAAGCTAGCTTACGCAATACGAGAGAACCTCTTGGAGGAGAACTGCAGATCTTTCACATTCGCAAACATATTTATTACACACTACATTAAAGGAAATACACTAAAAAGCATAATTGGGGCTTTTTAAATCCTGTTGACACAGGAGGAGCATTGTAGTGTTTGTGTGCTCCTAATATGGCCCTGATGTTTAGTCAGCCTCTTCTTGGTTTCATCACAGTGTTCCTGTAATAACTGTCCTGACCTGCTTAATCTAAACCTTCAGATGATATATGGCAATAAATAAACAGGCAAAACATGTAAACTAGTGCAAGATTTTACAGGCAAAACCAGGGTTTTTTCATCCACTTGTCAGTTTTGAGCTCTAATTGCTTCCATAGCTTGTCTTCTTTCAAACTAGTGGAAAGAAAACAAGTGCTTATTTTATTTCACTTTATCTATTAGTGTCTGTAAATTTTAATCTTTAAAGACGGTGAACTTGAGTCCGAAATCTCCAATTCAGCAGCTTCACACACGCCAAAATTTTAGATTATATGAAATCTATATCTATATGAAAGTTTGTTCATATATCATTCACCACATTTATGCAACATTTTTATACAACTGCTAAAAACAGGATGAAAATGTATTTGTTTCTGTCTGTTGACAGTCTTTTCTGATTTATGGAGTGATAAAAAGAAAAATCCAAAATCCCTGCTGGAAAAAACAGTAATATGTCAACAAAATCAAATAAAATGATGAATCTGGCTTTATCCAGTGTTCAGGTTTCTGGACAGGAAATATATGCATATGAGTGCATATTTTATTAGATAGTGACTCATTTGCATATTGCAATGCAAAAACAATTGTGTTACTGTACTGTGATTAATTAGCTGGGTAATTATCGTAAGATCTGTGAGTTTAAATTTATGTAGTAGTGTCAGTTATATTTTCTGTAATTTTATTGTCTTGTTGTAGGGGTCATCGGGGCCGATGTGAGGGGACACCAGCTGCCCTGTGAAGAGCAACCACTCACGTCCCGTTTGGCTGTCATATGTGGGACGTCCTCATGTCACATGGCTGTGAGCTTCAGTTCCTGTACTTGTTTGTGTTCAAAGCATGTGACTGTTGATGTCAGCGTGTGTCTGTATCTCTCAGGTGAGCACACAGCCGCTGTTCGTCCCTGGGGTCTGGGGCCCATATCTGTCCGCCATGCTGCCGGGACTGTGGCTTAATGGGGGAGGTCAGAGCGCCACGGGACGACTGGTGAGTCAATCACATCTATCTTTAATATGGAAGGAAATTCCAGAATGCACTGGACAAAATACATTTAGATTTTATTCAATACTGAAAGCATAATTGCAAAACAAACCAGTCTAAGAGACCATTCACACAGAACACATTTTTGTGGTTAAAAATGCAAGATGTAGCGCAGTGGAATGGAAAAACACACTCAAAACACTTCAAGCCCCTTAACATACTAAAACAGTGACATTAAAAGATCAAATTTAGTGTACAGCTTATTGATGATGCAGATGAGCACAGAATGTTAACACAATGCTAAATGTTTAAGAATTTTCTCTATATTGGTTTCCTTCCTAAACGTTTACTCGTATTGCGTCTTTGCTAGACGCTATGGGGGAAAACTTAGTTTTGAAAACTTTAATGATTTATTGAAGCCTTTTTTCAATAACGCAGTGCTACTGAACAGCCATAATAGTGTGGAGATAAACCACCAGGGTTGGACTCAGGTAGAAGCCTCTGTATAGGGTAGCCAGACGTCTGCTCTTTTGGGCACAACACAGCCTGTGCTTGCTGAGAGCGATGCACGTGCCGGGCAGATTGTCTCGCGACAGCATGTCTGCTCCCTGATTCAATGTGTCCCCGGGAGAATGGGCCCTCCAGCCCCAGGTTCAAACAATTTGGAGTGTCTTCGGCAGGGCAGAGGTTGACCTCTTCGCCTCCAAAGACAACTCTCACTGCCCAATATTCCATGGCCCACAAATAGCCCAGTCTTCCCCTTTATGCTTTTCCCTCAATCGTGCTCTTCCCTCAGGTCATCAACAGAATCAGAGAGGAGAGATGCACAGTCTGTCTGGTGGCCCCCCTTTGGTGGACCCAGCCTTGGTTTCCCGAGATGATTCAGCTGCTAGCAGCAGCCCCATGGCCAATGCCATGGGCTATCCATGTGGGCTATCCACGAGAGTGTCCTAAACACTATATCTGAGACCAGAGCCCCATCCACGAGACTCGTCCACGTACTTAAGTGTTCTGTCTTCTCCAAATGGTGCTCAGCATGGAGCCAAGACCCTACTTCATGTGATGTACCGCTCCTATTTTCCTTCCTACAAGTGCTGCTGAACGCGTGTCGTACCCCTCCACGCTCCGTCTATGTGGCGGCCATAGCAAAGTTAGATGCTCCTGTGGCCGGCCAGATGTTGGGTAGAAGCAATTTGATTGTTCGCTTCCAGAAGTGGGCAAGGATGCTCAACCTGCCTCGCCCCCTCACAACACCTTCCTGAGACCTATCAGTCCTGTTACAGTCTTCAGGGCCCTCAAGGGGCCCCCGTTTGAGCCGCTACAGTCGGCCGAATTAAGGGCACTTTCGCTCAAGACCGCACACTTGCTAGCCTTAGCATCGGTCAAGCAAGTGGGCCTGAGATTACGGGAACGAGTATTGCGTAGACAGCTGTGCTATAGGCAGATGCCCCGCCCTCTTTGGCCGGCTCTGCGCTCGGTTCGGCGGGACGCAGCCTGATTGGCTCGCGGAGATGTGCCACTTCGCCATAGACATGTGCCGTTCCCACTGCCCAGCCAATAGCGTGCGTGCATCTCCGCACTATTATGGCCGTGCAATAATACTGCATTATTGAATAAAAGGCTTCAACAAATCGGACAAAAAGGAATTTTCCCCCATAGCATCTAGCAAAGACACAATACTCGTTCCTGTTATCTCAGGGAACCGAGGTTATGTTAGTAACCTAGATGTTTTATATGGGAAAACACTTGAGGAACGTTTCATCTGCTCGCCTGTACACAGTATGCATCATCAATAAGGTGTGTATTGAATGTGATCTTTTAATATCTCTGTTTTGCTACATTAGTACATAGGAAAGCCTTGCCCTCAAGGTGGGTGTGCCTATAAGGGTGTGTTAGAATCGAAATGAAATGGTCCAAACGAGAAGTGCCCCAATTATTGGTCTTTTATTATGAATAAACAATTCACAACCCCAGCGCCGGAGGGAGACAAAACGCTTTACCAGATGTTTAACTTTACATACATAGAAAAGAATGTGCAAACGTGTCAGTTTTCGGCTGAACAAAGAATCCTTCTTATGTTATAGATTTATGCTGAGGGAGAAAATATATTTCTAACAATGGCCCCTTTGATAAGATAATTATCACATAATAGAATTATCATATCACATCATTCTCAGCATATTCATTCTAGTACAATAATACATGCAATATTCTTCAATCAAACATTTCCTTCAAAATCATTAATATTTGACAGTTCTTTTCATCAAAGCATATACAAAAAATTCAAAAGTATTCATAGCACGATGAATCTTAATAGATTCAGTTATAATTATTGCTAATATCAATCAGCAATCTCGTTCTTCGTCTACTTCTCTTCCTCGTTCTCCTTTCGATCAGTGCTTCCACATAGGCTTGTGCGTTCCCCTGGGATGGAGCTGCCTTAACCCGGCTAGCATGGACCCACTGCGGCTGGTGGTCAGTCAGAACACCGGTCCTCGTCACAGCGATAACAGTGGATGGTCCTGAATAGTTCGGCTCACCGAGTTACGTGGGCTTCAGACACCTTATCAGCACCTGTTGTCCTGGAACGAAAGGATGAGTCGGCTTTTCTGAAGGAAGAGGGAGAGAGAGAGAAACATCACCATTTATGCCTTTTAACGTTCTAACTAAGGAATCCACGTAATCCGAGATGATCACCTCCGTGTCACCTGTGGAGAGATTGCTAGCGCGACCTCTGACCCAAGGGGTCGGGAAAGGTCTACCCATCAGAATTTCAAATGGAGAAATTTTTGTGGTTGCTGATGGGGACATTCTCATTTCCGTCAATACGGCAGGCAGCAAATCAACCCAATTTCTGCCTGTATCTAGACACGCATTACTGAGACGTTCTTTTATCGTCTTGTTTGTCTGTTCTACGTTAGCTGATAATTGCGGCGAATAGGGAATGTGGAAGTGCCAATTAATATTAAACTCTTTGGCTAACAATTGTGTGACTTTTGAAGCAAACGGAGTTCTATTATCACTCGCTATAACGGTTGGAATACTGAAACGCGGTATAATTTCTTTTGCAAGAACCTTTACAACCGTCTGAGCGTTTTCTTTACCACACGGAAAAGCTTCAGGCCACTTAGAAAATCGATCAACAATCATGAGCAAATATTTGTGATTTTCACATGGAGGCATGTGTGTAAAATTGATCTGTAAATATTAAAAAGGAACCTCAGGATGCGGTAAAGCTTCATGCGGGTTGCCTTGTGTCTGTTTGTTCGTGCACACACCAGGCAAGCATCAAATATCAACAAAGTATTCTTTCGAACATTTGCTATGCAGTATGATTGATTCAAATTTTGTATCACTTTTTCTTTTGACACGTGTGATACACCATGATAATGCCTGCACAGCATTACAACGGTGGATGCTGGTAGAGCGATTCTACCCTGCTTGTCTCTCAGAATACCAGCTTGATCTGGTTTTACTTCGTTCGCAGCCCAATGAATCAATTCAACTTGCGTAGGGTTAGCTTGCAGTACTTTAATGTCCAAATCAATAATCAGCGACAAATTCATCATAGGTACATCGTTGCTCTTTTCATTTACGTATGGACTAAGTATTACTTCTTTAGCAGCCCATTTCACGACTTCATCTGCAAACCTGTTTCCCTTAGCCTCATCCGATTAACCTGTTTTATGACCAGCTACTTTAATAACAGCAAGTTTCGATGGTTTCGATGGTCAAAATTGTTTTTCCGTCGGAGGTTTTGAAATTTCTTTCTTCCCACAATTTAGCAAAATCATGGACAACGGCGTACGCGTATTTGGAATCAGTGTTTATATTGATGCACTGAACTTTTGCCAACTGACAAGCTCTTGTTAGAGCAATTAATTCTGCTACTTGAGCTGATTTATATGGCAATGAATATGCCTCAATTACACGATCAGGTAATTTGACAATAGCATATCCACACAAGTATAAATTGTCATTTGGCTTGAAACAGGATCCGTCTATATACCAATTATCTCCCTCCTCCAGGACAGATGTCGACACATCTGGCCTGCAGGCAGTCGAAGTTTGGATTCTGGTCAGGCAGTCGTGGTCGTCACTCTCAAATTCACCATCCGTCAACAACCTGTGTAGATGTACAGTAGGACCATGAATAACAGAAGTTACTTTCAACGTTAAATTAGCAGTTGCTAATAATATAGCCTCATAGCCTGAACGACGTTGAGCAGTCATGTGTTGAGTAGAAATGTTATGCATAATTGCTCCTACCTGATGTGATGTGTGAACTGTGAGTGGATATGATAAAACAACCCTTTCAGCATCCTGTACCATGATCGCTGCAGCAGCCACTGCACGTAAACAGGCCGGGAGTCCCCGAGCCACTGAATCAAGAGTTTTAGACAAATAAGCAACTGGACGAAAAGTGCCCCCATGCTCTTGGGCCAGGATTCCTGCGGCTGTGCCCCCACCTTCGTGCACGTACAGGTGGAAATCTCGCTTGTAGCAAGGAAGGCCGAGGGCGGGAGGCCTTAACAGAGAGGATTTCAAATGTCTTAACGCTTGCTCCATCTCACTTGTCCATGTAATGTCCTCTTTATCATCCAGCGTAGCGTCTCGCAGGATTTTGTCATACATGGAGCAATTTGGCACCCATAATCGACAGTAATTGACCAGTCCCAGAAAGCTTTGCATTTGCTTCCGTGTTGAAGGGTGCTTGAACAAAGCGATGGCTTTGACTCTGTCCGCAGACAGGCGAACTTGGCCTTGTGACAGTTCATGGCCGAGGTAATTGACTTTCCTCTGCACCCACTGAAGTTTCTCTTTAGATGCCTTGGAACCAGCCTCTGCTAAAACGTTGCAGACAATTGTAGTGGCAGCAGCACACATGTCCGCAGAGGCACCAGTGACGAGAATGTCATAAGCGTATTGGAGCAGGCAGGTGTCAGGAGGGAGTCTGACATCCTTCAGCGTTGCGTGCACTACAGTGGAGAAAACAGCCGGAGAATCTTTGAACCATTGAGGGAGTCTTGTCTACATGTACTGGCAATTCTGAAAACAGAAAGCAAAAAGTGGCTGAGTTTGTTGGTCAACAGGAATGCTGAAGAAGGCGGAGCATAAATCAATGGCATAATAAAATGCATGTTCTAAAGCAGTGGTCTCCAACATGGTGCCCGCGGGCACCTGGTAGCCCGCATGGAGTCTCTGAGTCGCCCGCCGAGCACGTTCTAAAAATAGCCTGAATTGTCTTCCATTTAGTTTTTTTTTATTATTATTTATGATGATGGCATAACATGAGAAAATAGCTAATGGTAACATTTCATATACCATTAAAACATAATAAAATAATTAAAAATATTTAGAATCTGAACGTGTATACTAAAAAAAAAACGTAACGTAACTTCAGTGAGTTGAGGCGGTCGCGGGCAGACGGTACATACATAAGATAAATTGAACTATAAAAATTAAAAAAAAGATTAATTATGGCTGACGATGCAGGTCATGCAAAAAAGAAGACTTATTATTTTAACGAGGAGTGGGAGACAGAATTCCTCTTCACTAATGTTAAAGATAAAGCTGTATGCCTCATCTGTGGAGCACGCATTGCGGTTGCCAATGGCAGGGGTCTCCAACACGTCGCTCGCGAGCTACCAGTAGCTCGTGGCCTGATTGGAGGTAGCTCACCAAGGGGGCATTCACATATCGCATCTTTTGCGCGCTCAAGTTCGTTATTTCAAATGTAGGAAGCTCATAATTGAAGCGACGCACTCATTTTTTCCATGCGCAGCAAGATGAAAAATCCATTAGCTACTAAAACTTCTTTGTCATTGTGGAGAGCGCAGTGCATGGTTGCATAGCAATGACAGACGCCACGGGAAAATCGGACCGAATTTTACTATTAATAATGAAAGATAAGCTAATGTGCATTGTGAACGTAAGTAATTTATCTTTTTTGACTCATTCTTTTCATAAAAATGATTTAAAGGCTGAAATATGCAAGCTTTTTATAAATCTTTTTTTGTCAAAATTTTATTTGAACTTGTATGCTACATGTTAGTAGATAACATGTCGCAAGACACTCCTTTAAAATCTGACAATTATTTTTAATGTTGTTATTTTGTTTATGTAAACAAAAAGTGCAAATTAATTCTAATTATATTTGTTATTTGCTGGTTTTCGACATACACGTTGGTGAATGGATTTTATTGTGTAGTATTAGTACTTTTTGAACAGGATTCTGTGATAACTGATCATTTTGGTCACTATAATCATGAAATGAAATTTTCAGGCCATTTCATCTCTAGTTAAGATGCACTATAAAATCAACTATAATTATGTGTTTTTATAGTATAATATGCAAAGTACAATTTTCTTTAAAAAAATTAATCTCTGATTCTGTTCTTTTCTCTGACATTTAAGGGTGACATGTATAGGCCTACAAAAACTATTTTAGGTCTAAAACAGTTTAGATAGTTGTTAATATGAGAGTTATGAGACATCATTTAAGAGATTTAAGTATTGTATTACATGAGTAGCTCTCGGCCACTATATTTTTTAAAAAGTAGCTCTCAAATGAAAAAAGGTTGGAGACCCCTGTTCTAAAGGAATAGAATTAATAATAGTTTGTACATCTGGCACAATAGGAGCATGTGGTTTTATCAAATCATTAATTTTTCTCAAGTCTTGCGTTAAGCGCCAAGAACCATTTGCTTTCTTGATTGGATTAATTGGTGTGTTGTAAGGTGAATGAGTGCGAACCAGAATGCCTTGAGCCAGAAACTGATCAATGAGGGGTCGAATTCCATCCTCTTTTTCCTTTGAAAGCGGATATTGTTTTTTAAAAAATAAACACAGGCCTATTCATTGTCAAATTGGCCACATAAGGTTGGATATCAAGAAGTCCCATGTCATCCTTATGGGCCGCCCACAATTTCGGGTTTACATCAGCTACTTCCTGTCCGAGCTCAGTTGCAGACACATCCTCGAAGAGAGCACTTCCTGTGTTGGTTCGTAAGAGAAAAGGCTGCTGGAAACATGAGTTGCAAAGAGTCAGAGTCAAATTCTAATTTAACACCCAACTTATGCATTAAATCTCTACCTAACAAGCAGAATAAAGAATCAGGTATAATTGCATAATCATGCATTTTGAACAATAATGGTATATCATTAGAAGTAACCGGTAAAGGTGATGTCAAATTACAAACCACTGGAATATTATCTATTCCTATAGAATTTAATGTCTGTTATTCCTTTCCCCATTCAGTCGGATACACAGGTCTCTGTCTTTCAGAGGGAGAAAGAAAGGGAGGCCATCAGAGCGCCTAAACATCGGTTTCTCATTAGTTTGCTGAAATCTCTCAGCTTTTTTTCTGCATAATCGCTGTGTGTGTCCGCTGTGTGTGACATAAAAAACACTTTATGTCATTCCTGACATTGGGTGGCGGGCGATTTTGGACAGTGGAATTAACTTGGAACATTGCGGGAACTTTTCCTCTGGAGTTTTCAAATGCCCCAGCAGACGACAGTTCACGCAAGCGTCTACCCAATTCATCAACAGAAATGTTACTAATGTTGGTTATAGTTATTCGAATCATTTGTGCAGTCTCGTTGTGCATGTTATTCAAAAATGTGTTCACAAACAGTAAATAATTTTCATCAACAGGGTAGGATTTATTTTTTATAGGTTCCGAGACAGGAGAAGTTTGAATGCTCTCATATCTGGAAGGAAGGGGCGCTCTGACTTCAGCAGGATGTGAAATAACTTTCTCCTTCTCAGGCTGTTCAGCTTGAGGGGGAGAAAGATTTTTGTTGTTATCCACTTTTGGACCACGATTCCAATAAGATTGCATGTCTTTCCAGATCTTATAGGAACGTTTCATATACGAATAATCCCAATCGGGATCGCCCCAATTTCCAAAAATCATGTCTTTTGCTTCACGCATATATGTGTCTTTAAATGAGCCGTCACGAGGAAACGCATCTAATTGTGTTTTGCCAGTTGACCAGCCAGCTAAATTTGACACATATGGCTCCGTAAAAAATGCTTGATTATTTCTAATCATAAAATCTTTCGGAGATTCATTTTCTAACGGTGGACTAATTTTATTCCCCATTGTAAACACACAAACATTTCTCCTTCATGCAACTTAAATAAATTGTAATATAGCCAAATGGAACTGTAGGGTATGGACCAATCAGACACTAATTATTCATTATATACAAAGGTTTAGGAAACTCCAAAACTAACAGAGAGACTATGAAACAGAAACCCTCTTTAAAACAGACTTTGCTGCATTAATCATAGACTAACTGATCTATAAATGAACATGTATAAAACTGTGAAAGAAACAGTGTAAATGGTTTACTGTCTCGTGTACTATTAGGTATATATTATGGTATGTATCCTGGTATACAACCAACTAACGATCAATGTAATCTCACCTGTATCATGCCTCCTACCTAATTAATCCTCATTTAATGACTCACACTTTGATGTACATCACCTTCTTCTAGAATGCAGTGTGGATGTGTTATAGCTATCTGAGCATTAATGAAGGTATAACCACGCTAGGGACAAAGACCCGTAAATCAACTAAGAGCCACTTTCCCTCTCAGACATGTCACCTTTCTGATTGGTCGAGTTCAACCCTTAGGGGAGGATCTTTTCCAGGCTTTATTAGAGACAGCCCACATGTGACCTCCCTCTCTTAGTTCTTTCATCCAGCCGCAACACTGCTCTGGTGATCCTGGGGAACCCCCTCCCCCTCCACAGGGGCCCCAGGGCCCAGCAGGCCTCGATCCAACCAGATATGGGTTTAGGCAGGAGAGAGAAGACTCTCACAAAGAACCAAGGACAATCTCAGGAGTTTTGGAACAAAGACTCCAACCAACAACGACTCCAATCACTCACTCTTCCGACTTCCTCACTTCTCCTGAGTGCTCAGCGTGGCCTCAACAGGGCCCCAGGCCCTGACCAAACCTGCGTTCCTGGAGAGAGAGAACTCTCAACCAACTTCCACTTCAGCCTGCAGTTCACTAGTCCCTTTCTCCGGTTGCCAATTTAATCCTATCACTAACCTATTTCTGTAATTCTGTATATATGTGTTTTTAATGTATTCATGTTTATGATTTAGTTAATAAAACTTATGCACTTTATGTATTTGGTTCTGATTTGCTTGCAATACGAAGTCCCTTTATGGTTTTTGTTCTTGCTACATGCTCAAAACGCTGTACATATTAAGAAATAATTATTCTTCTGTGTCCAGGGAAGATACCCTTTTCTTAGAATTAATGAATAATCAAAAGAGTTCGTTGGATGAACTGATTAATTGATTGCAATATTAATTTAGCCATGTCAAGTTAATCCAATTAACTGACCCAAATATTCATAATTAATCATAACAAGTTATTATTGATTATTAATATTTCATATAGCTAGGTTCCTTACAGAACTCAAAGAAAAGTATACAATTTCAAATTAATTGTGTTAGTAAATTGGCAAATAGAGAGAGAAATAAGAGAGAAGAAAAGAAAAGAGAAAGTTAAAAGAAAAAAATAGTGATTTATTTATTCATAGCCCTAGACCAAAGGGAAATTAAAATAGACTTTGCAAAAGAAAACAAATTATCTCTGTAGCAAATCTTTTTTTTTTTTTTAAACGGAGGAAAGTGATCAATTTTCCTTACGTTCTTCCCGCATTTATCGAAAACAGGAGGATAACCGGTCCCGTATCGTTTTAAACAAAGACAAATAACATCAAAAGAGGGAGCTCAAATCTCTTTTGCTTGTTCTTCTCACATTTTTAATTAAAAATACGAGGCTACCGTCCTGTATCGTTTTATACAAGGACAAATAACAAAAAGAGAGAGAGAGATCAGTTCCCTTTTTTCTGCTCTTCCCGCATTAATTAAAACACGAGGCTGATTTAACCAAATATGGTAAAAATCACGGCACTACAAATACGTTTTCTCAGCAGACAGTAAGAATCAACTTTCTCTTTTGTAAAAAAAAAAAAAAATTCTTACCTGTCTGGAGAAATCCCTGACGACGCCCCCAAGTGTTAGAATCGAAATGAAATGGTCCAAACGAGAAGTGCCAAAATTCTTGTTTTTTCATTATGAATAAACAATTCACAACCTCAGCGCCGGAGGGAGACAAAACGCTCAGCTCATAATGTCTAAATTATACATTATATAGGCAAAGTATTACAGGGAGGAGTATAAGTCTAACCAATAAAACCAAACATTACATCAGTGGCATATCATATAGACTTTATATAACAACTTCTTTATATGGGCAGTATCCGCTAGAATCTCCTTGCAAGCCTGGAGCTCAGAGGAAGCTCTTCAATGTATAACATAGAAACACAAAGAAAGAAAAGGAAGAGAAAGGAGAAGGGGGCTCCCTTCCTCATTAATGAATACCAGATGTTTAACTTTACATACATAGAAAAGAATGTGCAAACGTGTCAGTTTTAGGCTGAACAAAGAATCCTTCTTATGTTATAGATTTATGCTGAGGGAGAAAATATATTTCTAACAGGGTGTGAAGATTTTCATAGTGAAAACAAGGGTTGTGTACCGAAACCTGGTACCAATATGGAACCGGTACCTAATGGCTCGTTTCCACGGAGCGGTACGTTACGGTACAGTACAGTACAGTACGATTTGGGATGGTAAACCCTGATCTGGCTTGCATTTCCACCGCCAACAGTACCCTTACTTGATAGGCGTTGTAGTGTTACAAATTTATTAAAATGTTTTAATTTAGGTTCAACAGTATTTTATCTGAGAAAGTTACCATTTTGAGGCATAGGACATTAACCGTTTTGTTACTTCTCATCTGATGTCACAGACCTGCCTGTTCCTGTCTGTCCTGCTCTCTCTATTGTAAGTTAAATTGATCAGAGCACTGAGACTATCACCTTTTGTCTTTATGCACTGCCTGGCCATTAAGCTCTATGATAATGTGAAGGTATCTATGAAGAGTCTGGCTGATTGGATTAGGATATTTACATTACACTGTTATGCTGATTGGATTAGGATGGGTAACACTCTCAGTCTAGGGCAAGTTCCTAAACTTGTATGCCTCATTTACATGCTTTTGTTTCAGAGTGTCTCCACCTTTATGTAACTCCTCCCCCTGAAAGGGTATATGATCTAAAATGTATAGAGCCTTAGTTAGACTTGGGTAAGATTTTGGACGAAGCAGACTACAGCAAATAAACAATCCTGCTTAAAAGTTAAGCCAAGTTTCCTGGTCTTCGCTTCTGAGTTTTTCTACACTTAAGAAGAACAAGGTTTACAACAGTATCCTCTCCCCAAATTTGTCACTAATAAAACTCAATAAAAAATATTTAAAGAAAAGGCTTATATTTACCTTTTAATAGTTTGTTTACATCTACCTTGTAAATATATATTTTTATTAAAAATGTTACAATTACAGCAACAATTCAAGTGCAATCTTTCTTTGTAAAAACTAAAGTATACATTTTATCATACATATTTCAAAGTTAAGGATTCATTACTTTGGATATAGCCTAGGCTACATTGGAACAAACACATAATAACATATTATTTGATTACTTTATTTTTGACAAAACATACTATAGGCTATTTAACATATGAGCAAAATTGGCAAACAAAAGCTTATTTGAGATAGCAAATATTTTACAGTAAAAATGTATATTCTATCCAAAACTAGTCAACGAAATGTTGTCTTTCATATGTCTGTAACATAGGTCTTTCGTTTATATAAGAAATATAAATGTTAATTTGCAGTTTAATACGTTGCTTTTACAAATACATTTTATTTCAACATATTTCAGTCGATTTTTACTCATCTCAGTATAGCAATATAGTTTGCTAAAAGCGGATCATTCATTCACACACAGAAACGCGATTCAAACTTAAACTGTCTTTTTGCGAGTTGTGGTAAACAGCGCATCTCTGTCGTTCATTCATTCACACACAGAAACGCGATTCACTTGAGAATGAAAAAAAACTACAGTATTCCTCAGTATTATCCTACAGTATTATCATACATATTTTAAAGTTAAGGATTCATTAGTTTTTATATAGCTTACATTGGAACAAACACTATAATAACAACTTAGTTGATGAGTTTATTTTTGACAGAACATAGCCTACTATGTATTTAAAATATTTGCAGAAACTGGATGACAAAAGCTTATTTCATATTTTAGAATAAAAACTTAATAATCTATCCAAAACTACAAAATGTTATCTATGGGATCAAATTACCGCCAAATGTATTGCGGCCACGGATCAAAATATAATAAGCGTGAATCAAAAAATAACAAGCATGAAATTTTTTTTTTTAAATACATTAAAAAATATTTTTTTACAAAACTTAAACTTGTTTTCATGCTTTCTTTAAAATGATGTTTTCCTTGGTTTTATTACTCTGTACTTTGCGCTCTCTTTCATTTTCTGCTCATAATTTATTTTTTTGTACGCTTGTGCTGTTTTCCTCTTCGCTCATCTTTCCATCTTCTGCGCTTGCTCTTCCAAATGTTGCAGTTCGAGTTTCATGTAAATTTGGGCGGGCTTAAGCGTCACCATTGGTCCACTGGTTCTAGATTGACAGCTCCTCCTCTAGCCAATCAAACGAAGAGGGGAGTTGACGTCACTCCAATGCGACTCGCGCTACTGTACTGATGTTCTCTCGTAGCTACAGGTGAAGATAACCATCAGCTCAGCTGGCAAAAATCTTTCCGTTGCAGGACACCGTTAAACTGTATGTGTGCCTGCAACTCGACCTGTTACGTCTACCTGGCGATCCATTATCGTTAAATTCGTCACTTTAACGACGACGACCTGTTGTGTCGTTAGTTGACAGTTGTGCCTGTCTGACGATCCATCATATTAACCTATAAAGATGAACTGAACTGAAAAAAATCAACGTTGATAACATGTTGTTTATGACAATTAAAAGTAATTTACATTAAAAATTGTAACTAAAAATATCAATATAGCTTTTTTTTTGAAGCAGCACAAAAATTGCGTTTGTTACGCTGGCAATTCCGATGACGTCACTGGCATGGTAGGACCCGCGAAGGTATATATGCAACAGCTGCAAGTCCTATATACACACACGAAAATGAGTAATTTGAATGGCATGAGTTACGCATTTGAGCATGTGAGGGACATGCCAGTTGTATCTGACTACCACCACATGGAGGACGACCAGTTTCAGGCTCCACATACAGTACAGGATCGTTTGGCGGGAAGTGTGTGGGCGCGGGCGCTGCCGGAGCATGGACACTGCACCGGAGTCGATCTGTTGAAGAGAGTAAAACTCAGCGTGGGTTAAAGAAGAAGAAGACAGGGTCGGCTGAATTGGGACTCGCACTTTATTTAGAAATAAAAAATAAAGAAAACAAAAGGTATCCTACAGCAATATATATACACTCTTTCCACTCAGTCCGTTTGCCAGTGCGTGCTGCGGGTCGCGTGCGAGTCCCAGCTCTCTCTCCTCGCTCTCTCATTCCCGGCAGCTTATATGCGGTCTCCACGCCAATCACTGCAATCAGACACAGGTGTTCATCATCTGCACTTGACCTACTTACTCACCGCACAGCTCGCTGACTCGTCTCTCGCTACAGACTTCGCAAAACCACGCCCCCCTCGCCACATACCCCCACCGCCCCGACTCAGGCCGGGGAGCCGTCCGGCCTGTAGCCCCCCCCCCTCCTGGAGAGGAAGTCAGCCACAGCCATCTGTGCACCCGGCCTGTGGACCACCTGGAATTTAAAAGGCTGTAAAGCTAGATACCAACGGGTGATCCGCGCGTTGGTATCCTTCATGCGGTGGTGCCACTGCAGGGGAGCGTCTTAGGTCTCGGACAGGTCGCAACCGCTGCCGTCTTATCAATTTGGGGACGCACCTGTCCGTGACCCAAGTGGAAGCCCAAATACCTTACTTCCACACGCCCAATCGCACACTTCTTTGGGTTGGCCGTGAGCCCAGCCCTTCCCAGCGTCTTCAGGACTGCCCGCAAATGCTGCATATGACGCTGCCAATCGTTACTACAGATGATAATATCATCCAAGTAGGCAGCGGCATATGCAGCATGCGGCCGGAGAATTTTGTCCATCAGACGCTGAAAAGTCGCCGGAGCCCCGAACAAGCCGAAAGGAAGGGTGAAAAATTGGTGTAATCCAAACGGCGTTGTGAAAGCTGACTTTTCTTTGGACATGGGAGACAAGGGGATCTGCCAATAACCCTTTGTTAAGTCCAGTGTCGAATAAAAATGAGCAGTACCCAGCCGATCAAGCAATTCGTCAACCCTCAGCATTGGATAAGCATCAAATTTAGACACTGCGTTCACCTTTCTATAGTCCTCACAGAAACGGATCGAGCCGTCGGTTTTAGGAACTAAAACTATCGGGCTCGCCCAGTCACTGCTGGACTCTTCTATTACCCCCATATCCAGCATAGCCTCTAATTCGTTCTGAACTATCTTTTTTTTGTGTTCAGGTAAACGATACGGGCGGCAGCGCACCACCCCCCCCGGATCCGTCTCAATGTGGTGCTGAATGAGGTCCGTTCGACCAGGCAGGGGAGAGAACACATCAGCAAATTCAGCTTGTAAATTTTTAATGTCAGTGAGCTGGGAGGGTGAGAGGTGATCTCCGCCAAGAGCCAGCGCGAGAGATTGTGGTTTTGTGTTCGCTTCTGGCCCGAGATCCTCCTCTCCGCTCACTACCGTCGCCAGCATCACTGACTCCGCCTCAACCCACTTTTTGAGGAGGTTGAGGTGATAAATTTGATGTGCCCCGCCCCTATCTGTTCGAACTACCTCATAGTTGAGATCGTTAACCCGCCGTGTGACCTCAAAAGGTCCTTGCCACTTTGCAAGTAATTTCGAGCTAGAAGTAGGGAGTAATACAAGCACCTTATCTCCCGGTGCTAATTGACGAAGTCTAGCCCCCCTGTTGTACAGCTGACTCTGTCTGTCCTGGGCCTGTAACAAATTCTCCATTGATAGCCGCCCCAAAGTTTGGAGTTTTGTTCTCAGGTCCAAGACATACTGAATTTCGTTCTTACTAGCGGACGGTCCGTCCTCCCAAGCCTCTCTAAGAACGTCCAACACCCCGCGGGGCTGACGCCCATAGAGAAGCTTGAAGGGGGAAAACCCCGTGGAGGCTTGGGGAACCTCGCCTACAGCGAACAAGAGGGGTTCTAGCCACTCATCCCAATTTTTGGCGTCTTCGTGAACGAACTTTCGAATCATGGACTTCAAAGTGCGATTAAACCGTTCCACTAATCCGTCTGTCTGTGGGTGGTAGACGCTAGTGCGAATCGATTTAATGCCCAATAATTCATAAAGTTTGCGAATAGTTCGTGACATAAACGCCGTGCCCTGATCAGTGAGAATCTCCTTGGGGATTCCCACCCGGGAGATAATGAAAAGAGCGCGCTCGCAACACTTTTGGCAGAAATGTTACGGAGCGGGACTGCTTCAGGATACCGCGTTGCGTAATCCACCAGGACTAACGCAAAGCGGTGTCCACGTGCTGACCGTTCCAATGGCCCGATGAGGTCCATACCAATTCGTTCGAAGGGGACCTGCATTAGCGGAAGGGGGCACAATGGTGCTTTTGGATTGGCCGGTGGATTCACCAACTGACATTCACTACAAGACGCGCACCACTTGCGCACATTCTCGTGAATGCCCGGCCAGAAGAACCGGGCCATGAGACGGTTTAGTGTCGCCGTTTGACCTAAATGCCCAGCCATTGGATTACAGTGAGCCGCCTGAAAAAGCATTTCCCGGCGGCTTTTAGGAACTAACAACTGCGTTGTATCCTCTTTTGACTGGGTGTCCTGGGTCACCCGATACAACTTATCTTTTAAAATAGCAAAATAGGGATAAGAGAGCGGTTGGTCTAGGTGGAGTACCTGGCCGTCGATAGAACGGACCTGATTAAAGGCATGTTTTAACGTCTCGTCCTGGGACTGCTCCAGGGGAAAATCATCGCGCTCTGTGAGGATAGTTCTCTCCAGATTACTCCGTTCCCCTGCAGCAGGCACCAGAGGTCCCGGCTCAGCATCTCCCACCTGAACAACCGCTGTCTTTCCCTTGCTTTTCTTTTCCCAAGAGGCATCCGTACATAAAGACCCCAATATTTTACTAAAAGCAGGCCAATTCGTTCCCAGAATTAGCGGATGCCGGAGGTGCGGGTTAACTGCTACCTCTACGCTATGCTTTTGTCCCCTAAATTGAATTACCACAGGCATTATAGGATAACTTACTACCACCCCGTGCACACACCGCACCTTAACCATGCGGCTGTTATCCAATGCCCCAGGTTGAATCAGGCTTTGATGAATGGAGGTTTGGTTGCAGCCTGAATCCACCAAAGCCTGATAAGTACCCCCCTTGATACTCACTGGTATCTGGTACAGGCCAGCTTGATCGGGGGCAGCCTGTGGCGCGTCGGGAACCCGGATCAGTGTCCCCACCTCCATCACCGGACACCGGTCGATAAAGTGTCCCGGGTCCCCGCAACGCCAACAGGCCGGCCCAGGCCTCCTCACCGCCCCAGTGGCGGGAAGCGGGTCAAGGGATTGGCGTGGAGAGTGTAGGGTGGGGCCCTGAATGCGGGGACAGGCTCCGCCGGAGCCCCCGTTTTCCACGTCGGCGCCGGCCGGGGCATCAGCCCCCCACGAGACCTGGGAAGGGGAACAGGTTTGGGGAGAGAAGGGGACGAGAGAGAGAGAGAGGGAGAGAGAGAGGCAGATGGAAGGGGTTCGCCGACCCCTGGGCACGCCACCATGTGATCCTCCGCCAGGTGGATGGCCTGGTCCAGCGACGTCGGGCGGTGGCACTGGACCCACTGTGCGGTCTTCTTGGGCAGTTTGGAGATGAATTGTTCCAGTACCACCTTGTTGATAACGTCCTCGACGTCGCCTCCGTCGGCCATCAGCCATCTGCGGCAGGAGTCCCGGAGCTGTTGCGCCATGACGAAGGGTCGGCCGGACTCTTCCAGGCTCAGGGATCTGAACCGCTGGCGATGTTGTTCTGGGGTCCGGCCGACCCGCTGAAGAATGGCGCGCCTCAGGTCTTCATAGACCAGGAGATTCTGGACTGGCAGTTGGTGGGCGGCTATCTGCGACTCTCCCGATAGCAGTGGGATGAGTCGCATTGGCCAGTCCGCTCGGGGCCATCCCCGGGCCTCGGCCGACCTCTCAAAAAGGTCCAGGAATGCCTCCGGATCATCCTGGGGTCCCATCTTATTGAGAGGCAGGGGCGGGGCCGAGGCCGTAGCTGGATCGGGGACGGCCCGAATCTCCCGGTCGAGCCAGCTCCGGAACAGCTCGCGGTCTTCTTGCTGGCCTTGGAGAAGCATCTGGAACCGGTGGTCTTGCTCCTCCTTTACGGCCAGCAGGGCGTGGTGTTGTTCCCTGTGAAGACCCGCGAGCGTTTGGATGAGGTCCGCAAATGGCGTTCCTGGCGGGGTCTGCATGGCGGCGGCAGTCTTCTTCTTCCCGGGTTTCGGCACCAGTGTAGTAAAATTCAGCGTGGGTTAAGGAAGAAGAATACAGGGTCGGCTGAATTGGGACTCGCACTTTATTTAGAAATAAAAAATAAAGAAAACAAAAGGTGCGCTCGTGCGCCTTCACTTTAGTGAAACACTACAGCAATATATATACACTCTTTCCACTCAGTCCGTTTGCCAGTGCGTGCTGCGGGTCGCGTGCGAGTCCCAGCTCTCTCTCCTCGCTCTCTCATTCCCGGCAGCTTATATGCGGTCTCCACGCCAATCACTGCAATCAGACACAGGTGTTCATCATCTGCACTTGACCTACTTACTCACCGCACAGCTCGCTGACTCGTCTCTCGCTACAGACTTCGCAAAACGGCGCCCCCCTCGCCACAGAGGTCAACCTGGAACATTTATTGATCGGCGAAAATGCATCACCATGCACCGTTCATTTCGGATGCTGTGCGGTGAGAGAGACGTGTTGAAGGAGACTATGCTATCTCTAAGGGATGTCCGAGCTGAGACGCTGGAGCGCCCCATAAGTAGCTGGTATGTAACAGTGTATTTTACGAATTGGCGACTGCGCTAGGCTGGGCTAACTTATATCCTTTTCTCAGACTGTTAAGCTTAACAGTGTACCGGCAGTTCACTCTTTGGGCGAGGGGGCATTTGGGAAGGATGAATAAGATTCCGTTCCCATCCTGTGCAGTGAACTAACGTTAACGTTACATCTTTTCCCCTCAGCTGAACATCAAGGATTCTAGTATGCATTGGACTTGTAGCTAAATAAAACATTTGATGTCAGACGCTTCATGTACTCATTGATGTTTTCAACACATCTGTCTCTCGTACCTAAGATTAAACACTAGAAATCACGACTAGAATAATTTTGTTGACAAGGCATGGGGTAGAGAGAAGCTAGCTCTGCTAGTATTGGTCGGCAACGAGGTAGCCTACCATTCCAGTGACGTAGTCGAATGTTGAAATCCAACATGGCGCGCCCGTGTAACAACAACAACATTTTCAAAGTACCATTTTATCCCTTTCAACAAATTCTGCCATTTAAATAATTGTACCAATGAGAATAAATAAAATACATCTGTTATATCACATTTTTTCAAATTTCAGTTCAGTTCATCTTTAAAGCCCTGGCCTTACTTCTGGACCTTGCACTGTGAGCGTCGATCACCTGCGAGCCACACAACAGTGTTTCATTAAAGAATTCCTGATTTGAACGAGAAGTTTGAATGAATGACTCACTTATAAAGACAGTAACTTGCCACCACCTACTGGCCGTTTTACTTTCATATTTAATCTATGACATGGAAGGGCAATGACGGTCCTCCTGGATGCAGAGTTTAGCTCCTCCAACCCTAATCAAACACGCCTGAACCAGCTAATCATCATCTTTAGGATTATTAATACTGCTAGCTAGGTTTTTATCGGAGTTGATGCTAAATTCTGCAGGACAGTGGCACTCCAGAAACGTTACCTATCCCTGATCTTTTCAATAATTTTCATGTTGCTGTATTAAAAATTTAAGCTATATTTAAAACATTAATCCTAAAGTAATATGCAATTATGTAGCTATGCAAATGAACACAATAACTATAATAAATCACTGCATATCAAATCCACCTGGTTTCTGTAATCTCCTCTGTACACTATCATTTTCATTAATCTTTAGTCAAATGGTACATCTATCTAGTCTAGAATTAATTTACCATGCTACCTAGGCTATATGATCGCTTAACAACAACAATTAAGAAAATATTTCAGGATGGCGTATTTAACTGTAACGGATCACCAGGTAGGCTGTGCGTTTTTTTCCTTTTACAAAGGCTACAGGTTTATTTTAAATTTTAGTTGTTGTTGTTCTTTGTTTTACATACTCTGAACTGTACCACAAATGCCTTTGTATTCGTCTTGTACTTTTTGCACTGTATGCCTTGTCTGTAATGGAACTAAATAATATAAAGGCTGTGTGTAGCGTTGAAAGGTCAAAGTCCTAAATTCTTCAGACGGGTAAAATGGTCGTTTTTAACTTAATTTTAGCAAAGAAATGTAGTGTTTCAAAACTGCATGATGTTTTAGAGCTGCTTTAGGATAATCATGAGCCATTGTCTAACACCAATTACCAGTGTGCGCATTAAAATGTAGGCTACCTCAAAAAGGAGGAATTTAATTATTTGTATATGTCCAGAGTTCAGATAGCTTTACTGCTTAAAAGTCCTTGTAAAGTTTAAAATAAACTTTTTGTGAAAAATATTTTTTAATGTGTTTAAAGTTTTTATTCATGCTTGTTATTTTTTGAATCACGCTTATTATATTTTGATCCGTGGCCGCAATACATTTGGCGCGAATTTGATCCCATTTTTGATTCACGCTTATTATATTTTGATCCGTGGCCGCAATATATTTGGCGGGAATTTGATCCCATAGTTATCTTTTATATTTCATCTCTAACATAGTAGGCTAAACATAAACAACAGTGCCCATCTGTGCCGTTAATTCATTCACTCACAGAAACGTGATTCAAATTTAAAGTCTTTTTGCATTTACAGACATTAGAACAAAGCACAAGAATAAAAAACTTAGGGTAGCTACTCACAATTCTCGGCTAGATCGGTCGCTCTTTAAAATGAAAATAAACCATTACATGTTCTGAGGTAAATGTCCCAGGATTACTCCTCACAGTCACAGCCTCACAAGACGAAAAGGTACATTAATCTGATGATTAAATTTGTTGTGTTATCGCGTTTATGAGGGACGTTGACACGTTTGCATGTGTCGCTTCAGATCATTTGCGTTTGAATATCGCACACTCTCCGTGGGCGTGTCACATTAGCAGAATAATGAGCTGAGAGAACGATAATGAGATCGGCTGACACCCCTCTCTTTTTTATAGATTACATAAACAGAGAATATTTATTTTAGTTTTGAATTAGATATTTTAAAAGTACAAACTTAAATGATTATAAAGATATATTGCTCATGCTTGGGTGAATAGTATTCGCTGAGTTTTGTTTAAGCTTAGAGACGTGCTCCAGAAAAAAGGTTAACGTAGATAGAGAGACAGAAAGCACACCCTGTTTATTTTCTTTATTTTACAAAAGCACAATGTTTTATTTCGATTGTAAGTGGACACATAAAAAATAGACATTCAACAGTTTATTTTTTTATATTTCTTAAGTGTGTTTGACCAAAAATGACAGAGTATTTTAAGTCTATTTTCCTGCTACTGTATGTGAAAAATATCGAGAAAAACGCGCCGGCGCGTTTGTCGACCCCAGAGGGTTAAAGAAATCTTAAACATCATAGCCACACAAATGGGGTTCAGGCAATGCGTATTGGTTATATTCACTGCATGCATAACGTTAGCCTATTCATAACAAAATTTCATTTAAATTTTAAAAATATTACAATTATTAATATGGTCCAGGCAATATGTGCATTTGTACTAAACAACAAATGTTGCAGTAAACAACATTACAGTGCTCATCTTCACTGTAATAAAATTAAAAATGACAAAACTCAACCCTGTCTCTTTTTGTTAAACTTCAGTTTTATCAATAATAGCCATTATAAAAGTATAAGTAAAAGGTACAAGAAGCTATACAATAAGAAATAAAGCAAACAATTCAGTCAAAAGTCAGCGCTCTAGTCTAACGTTACAACAGTAAAGTTAAATAGCCTAAATATATAAAGTTTTGAAACTTCACTTAGCCCTCAACCATTGGCCAGGGAACAAATTATAGATTCAAGAGACCAAAGATCGCCCGTTAGGTCTACACAAGACGAATTATATCTCATATTTAACCACTACAGAGACGTCAGCGGCAAACGTCAGAACGACTAGCCGAGGAAAGGCTGTTCCAGGCGGGGTACATGAGCGCCGAACGCCCTGTGATCGCCTGGAATGGATCTCACAACCTAGATCAAATTTTCATAAATCTTTATAAATAAACCACAGATTTGAGCTTTAAACAACTACATTCTCACCTGAAAAACTCTTAAAACGACATTTTGAGACACAATGACAGTAATATATTTCAACTGTATATTAAAAAATGGTGCTTCTTATGTTGTCATTCCCCTTCTAGCACGTGCAAGTGACTATTCTCTGTCAACCAATCAACATTCTGCAGTGAGTCTAGCTCCACCCTTTAGGTACCGTACCACTGTGCTAAGTACCCCAACGGAAGGGTACTGAAAAAGTGGTATGGCTTTTGACAGTGGAAACGGAAATAATTGACCATTATAAAGGTTTCTTAAGACAAAACACATTCACTTACACGTATTTAAGAATAAAAAATATCAGCCAAGGACTGACTCGCCCGTCACGCAACCAATCACTATCACGTTTTGTTCCGCACCATGTTTAGTGTGAAAATGTAAAGTTGATGTCCCTACAATAACAGACCTACATACATCTAATAAATTAGTCAGGAGTCAGGAGAGGTGTCATATTTGGCCAGAGAAGACAAGAAATGTGTTAATATTTCTGCAAAAGAGAAGCTAGTTTGTAGCACACCAAGAATACACACTACTTTGCTGTTAATTAGAAATGTAACTGCTATTTAGTGTTAAATTATTGTAGTTGGGTTAGGTGGCTTGGGTTTTATTGTGAATTTATTATGAAAATTTGTTGTGTTTTGTATTTAGTACACTTTACATATTTCAGTATACTTTAAAAAATCTATATATTGTCAATTTTTAAGATTATTTTATTTATTTATTTTTCAATAAAAAAGCCGTTCTTTAATGTCATTCACCATCGTTTTGAGGCTCTTTTTTTAAAGTATCGGTTCAGGCACCGTTTAGGCAGCGGTACCGTTTTAAAAGTATTGATTTGGCACCGAAAAAAAAAAACCGATAGTCAACTCCAGTGAAAACTATGAATAGTTGTGCGTTCACTGTGTTTTTATCCTTGTTCGACTCCTTTGTGAGTCGAGTCTCCTGTGCGATCTGTGTTTGTTTGATGCTCAGAGCTTCAGTCATTTATGAGGTTGTGCTTTGTGTTAAGACGCTGCTTGAGAATGTTGACAGAAAGACAGTTTATTTGGGTTTGAAACAGAGCCATGATGTCTTGGTTGATTAATTGATTGATTGGTTGGTTGGTTGATCGATTTGATTGGTAACTTGGTTGGGGTTTTTTCTTGATTGATTTATGATTGATTTGATTGGTTGGTTGTTTGTTTTATTGGTTGGTTTTTCTTGGATGATTAGTGGTTTGTTTGTTTTTTCTACTTGGTTGGTTGTTTTTTTCTTGGGTTGATTAGTTAATTGATTTGATTGGTTGGGTAGTTGGTTGTTTTTTTATTGGTTGGTTAATTGATTCGATTGGTTGGTTGTTTTGTTATTTTCTTGGTTTATTGGTTGGTTGGTAGATTTTGATTAGTTGGTTGGTTTTTTTTCTTGGTTGATTGTTTGTTTGGTTGATTGATTCGTTAGTTTTTTTCTTGGGTTTGTTGGTTGGTTGATTGATTTGATTGGTTGGTTGCTGTTTTTTCTTGGTTTATTGGTTGGTTTATTGATTCGATTGGTTGTTGGTTTTTTCTTGGGTTGGTTGATTAATTTGATTGGTTGGTTGGGTTTTTTTCTTGGTTTATTGGTTGATTGATTGGTTGTTTTGTTCTTGAAAGGAGTGGTTGTTTGGTTGTTGTTGTTTTTCTTGGGTTGGTTGGTTGATTTGGTTGGTTGGTTTTTTTTTTTCTCGGTTTATTGATCGGTTGATTGATTCGATTGGTTTTTTGGTTGATTGGTTGTATTGTTCTTGGATGATTGGTTGTTTTTCTTGGATGATTGGTTAGTTTTCTACTTGGTTTGATTGATTGATGGATTGTTTTTATTGGTTGGTTTAGTTGATTGGTTGATTAGTTGGTTGGTTATTTTCTTGGTTTGGTTTATTAGTTGGTTGGTTGTTTTCTTGGTTGGTGGGTGGTTGGTTGATTGGTTGTTGTCTTTTATGAATGTTTTTTATAATTCACATTCTTGGTTAATTATAGACATGTTGTTAGCGGGTCTGCATGTATACTTTTTTTTGTGTATATGTTTGTGTGTGTGTATATATAGGCTATCTATCTACATACAGGGGGGGTTGGGGTTCGTGCACTTGCGCGCGCCAAGGACTGAAGCAACTTTTAGACAGGACGCGGAACGCTGCGCTGCGCTTTGAAACCTAATAATTTCAAGGACTTCCAAAGATACATAACAGCTACAAGTATATGCACTATGCAAGCACTATATACATGATTCACCCTATTATACTTTATCGACACAAAATGATAAGTCAAACAGCAAACTGCCATCCCCAAATACTCTTTTAATCGACGATTGCTTATGGCTTATAAGTAACTTAAATAAAACTAGCTACATTACTAGTTCTCATTAAAGAGCTACATTCGATTCTATTCGATACATTCAGGTTCCAAAGGCTTACTCTCAGTAAGTTGACTCTTCTCAGTCTCTCAGGTGCCAAAGGCTTACTCTCAGTACGGTTGACTCTTCTCAGTCTCTCAGGTGCCAAAGGCTTACTCTCCGTACGGTGAACTCTTCTCAGTCTCTCAGGTGCCAAAGGCTTACTCTCAGTACGGTTGACTCTTCTGAGTCTCTCAGGTGCCAAAGGCTTACTCTCAGTACGGTTGACTCTTCTCAGTCTCTCAGGTGCCAAAGGCTTACTCTCAGTACGGTTGACTCTTCTCAGTCTCTCAGGTGCCAAAGGCTTACTCTCAGTACGGTTGGTTCTTCTCAGTACAACAGGTGTAGGAAGCTTACGGCTGTGAAGGAGCGTCGACTGGACAGCAAGTAGGTACTCCACGTACGTTTGGTCTTCCCAATACGTCGGTGCAGTAGGCTTAGGGCTGTGAAGGAGCGTCGACTGGCAGCAGGTAAATCCTCTCAATACGGTTGGTTCTTCTTAGTTCAACAGGTGCAGAAAGCTTACGGCTGTGAAGGAGCGTCCACTGGACAGCAAGTAGGTACTCCACGTACGTTTGGTCTTCCCAATACGTCGGTGCAGAAGGCTTGGGGCTGTGAAGGGCGTCGACTGGGCAGCAGGTAACTGGGTTTATTCCCACTCCCAAGAACAGCGAGGATGAGACGAGAATGCACCGGCCTCAGATGGAACACACTCCGAACAGCAGGTAACTGGATTTTCTCCGTCCCCCAGAACAGCATCAATAATGAGGCAGAGTACAACAGGATTTAGATACACAACACTCAGAACAACGGGTACCTGAGGTTTCCTCCGTTCTCCACAACAGCAACGATGAGACAAATGCAGCGGGCTTCAGATGGGACGCACTCAGAACAACAGGTAAATGGATTTTCCCCGTCCTCCAGAACAGCATCAATGATGAATCAGAATACAACAGGCTTTGGATATTCAACACTCAGAACAGCAGGTAACTGGATTTTCCCCGTCCTCCAGAACAGCATCAATGATGAATCAGAATACAACAGGCTTTGGATATTCAATACTCAGAACAGCAGGTAACTGGATTTTCCCCGTTCTCCAGAACAGCATCAATGATGAATCAGAATACAACAGGCTTTGGATATTCAACACTCAGAACAGCAGGTAACTGGATTTTCCCCGTTCTCCAGAACAGCATCAATGATGAATCAGTATGGAATTACTTTTGTGCCAATAATAATGAACGTAACTTTTCAAGAAACTGATGAAAATATAAATTGAAACTGAAAAAAATATCTTTGAAACTGAAAAAGAATAAATCGCGGGCAAATTTTTTTTACTTCGTTCTTAATACACGGCATGTTTTGCTAACTATTTCTCATATTTCTTTCGCTAATCTGAACTTACAAATGCGCTTCCAGAGTTTTCAGTTACGCTTCTGAAGTTTTCGTTTACGCTCCCTGGGTTTTCGTTCGCAGTTCTGACACATATCTCTCGGTGGGGGCGGGGCTAGTAGCAGTGTGTTCTCATTGGCTTCTGAGTTTTTGATTGACAGCTTCGTGACCTGGAAGTGAAGACGTCAGTGTTGTGTTTACATGTTTGAATGTGAGCGTCTGTAAGCGCAGCTTTCTATTTCATTTTACTGATATTAAGTTTGTGTATTTATTTGCTGGTACACTATATTGTTGAGATGATTTCTTATAGAAGGAATAGTAGCCTACAGACGAATGATATCATTATCATTAGTCATCGTCACTATCAGGATACTGGATACTCGTGGTAAGTCTTTTTTTATTTTTTATATATACAATACTAATACTATTTATAATGCAGTACTTGCTTTTTAAGGTGGTGAGGCATTTTAGAGCTCAGTGAGCCCATAACATTATACAGTGTTGTCTTGATTCAACGGTTAGCCCAATCATTACATGACTTGTTTATCTACATACGATTATGTCTTTGATTAGATCATAGTTGCTTCGATTAGATAATATTCCCCCCAGCCACCCCAAACAACATTGGGCTAGAGTGCTGTACAGTATCTGTACTGTGTAGCCTACAGTACAAAAAGTACTGTATCAGACAATGACCGATGCCATTGGACCAGAGCGCTGTCAATCACTGCCTGATTCAACCTTGGCAATGTAAAGCCTTTTTTTACCATGCCAATAAAGCTATTTAAACCTGAATTTCTCAATTTCTGATGAATTTGTGATGCAGAGTTTTTGAACTCAGACCACGTCTCTGTTCATGATATGTAAACACACAATTATTTTGAAGTATCACCCTGGTCACAATATTTATTCTGATTACTTTTGTGTGATAAAGATGACTGATAAAGCTATTATATGTAGCTAGTATGAGTAACAAAATGCTTTTTCTGTGTCCATATTTGACTAATAATAATGCAAAAATGTTCACTTCAAATTAACATTTCTGAGAAAAATGTTTAATCTTTAATACTCTTTAATAATAAATATATGTCCAAATTCAAAACTTAATACATGCAAGTAATTATGACTGAAAACATCCAGCAACTAGGGAATACACAGCCATGGATATATGTTTATATATAGGGCTATAACAGCCATCTACTGGTTACACAACAGTATTACAGATGATAAATGGTGCATGACTCAGATGTAAATATTTAGTACTGTAAAATCCCTTAAAACATTTATATAATTTGTTTGAAATAAATATTTTAAGTCTTCAACTTGTTACTGTATGTGGGAGTTCAAATCAGTTTGTATTGATTATAATATGTTTCCTTTCTCATTTTCCAGGGAGTTGAGCAACTTTTCCATAAACAAACTTCTGATGCTGACACAGAGGATGGAGTGATAGTACCAGAGATACACTGTCCACATCAGACTTTGTTCAGACACATCACATTTGAATGACTGGGATCTTGATCTTCAGACACCTGATTTATTTTGTTTTTATAAAATAGCAAATATTTTAATTTCCTCTAGATCAAAACAAACACAGTTAACAAGTACACAAGAGGTTGCACTTAATTTATATTAGTTTATGCTGATCATGGATTAGCATACCAACAGCATATGAATGTTAAGGGGATAGTTCACCCAAAAATACAATTCTCACTTATTTTACTCACCCTCATGCTGTCCCAGATGCATTTTACTTTCTTTCTACGGATAAACACGAATTAAGATTTAAAGGAAAGTAATCCATCTCTGCGAGTCCTAAAGATGCTTTAAAAACCACACACAGTGACCGTGATGTCCATGCGACCTCAGTGGATGAATCAATCACTTCTGGAGTGAAACAATAGGCTAGACAAGAAAAATACTAATAATGTAAATCGTAAACCGTTTAAAACTATTAAAACTCACTTCCGACCAACTGTCATATGTACATGAATTACAATCCACTTGCATTATATGGACTCACAGAGATGGATTATTTCCTTAAAAATCTTTGTTTATGTTTATGTGAAGAAAGAAAGTCATATACATCTGGGATGCCATGAAGTGAGTAAATGATGAGAGAATTCTCATTTTTTGGGCGGACTATCCTTGTACCCACCCAGTCACTGCTTTGTTACTTTTACTATAACAGGAACTGTTCAAAGGATCATAGCATCATTTAAAATGTATATGAATTTTAAATATGTATTCTGTATTTGTAATTGTGCATTTTGTATAGTAATGTATATCTTGATAATACTGTGCATTACATGTATAGTATGCAGGTAATGTTTTGTGGATTCTGGTCTTTCCTGTCACAACATTATTGCATCCAAGACTTTCACTTTGATACTTGTGTATATGCCGTATTGACAATAAAGAATGTACATTTATTTGAATTCATATTTGTAATTACTTTCATTTAACTGGATGTATAAATCACAATTGAAACTGTTGATGATTGTTAAAATTTTAATTTTAAATGTACAATTTTAAATGTTAGAAGATAATATTAACTAAATTAAATAACTAAATAAAATTATCAGCATGATAAAAAGCATTCTTTGTATGACATATGTAATGAAATGCCCTCTGTATCATTTGACAACAGGCCACGATTGTAATTTTTATATTGTTTAAATTCCTCTTATGTAAGTGATCATTAATGTTGATGGTGTAAATGCATATGCTGACAATGAGTAATGTGATGGACATGGTTGCCAACCTTGATTACCTGGTTGAAGTGAAACTTTCTTCTCGACGGCTGAATATCACACACTATGCTAGTATTTTTTTTAAATTGTAACAGCTCAACCTAATCAGAGCCTAACATGCAAAAGAATCATCAGGAATAAACAAATATTCTCCGAAAACATTGGACACTATACAATATTTTCAGTATTATACAGTAGGCCTATTTTAATGTACAATTACACCTGAATAGTGAATAGACTCAATAGATCTCTTGCACTCCTAAAAGCTTCTGTCGACAAAGTAGTAGCAGCAGGTAAATACAGATAAAATTAAAAAACAAACATAACTTAATATCAGTAAAATGAAATAGAAAGCTGCGCTTACAGACGCTAACATTCAAACATGTAAACACAACACTGACGTCTTCACTTCCAAGTCACGAAGCTGTCAATCAAAAACTCAGTAGCCAATGAGAACACACTGCTACTAGCCCCGCCCCCACCGAGAGATATGTGTCAGAACTGCGAACGAAAACTCAGGGAGCGTAAACGAAAACTTCAGAAGCGTAACTGAAAACTCTGGAAGCGCATTTGTAAGTTCAGATCAGCAAACGAAATATGAGAAATAGTTAGCAAAACATGCCGTGTATTAAGAACGAAGTAAAAAAATGTGCCCGCGATTTATTCTTTTTCAGTTTCAAAGATATTTTTTCAGTTTCAATTTATATTTTCATCAGTTTCTTGAAAAGTTACGTTCATTATTATTGGCACAAAAGTAATTCCATAAATCAGAATACAGCAGGCTTAAAGTCCGTTTTCACTTAATCTCTTCCTCAGAAAACTCCCGACTGTAACACAAGGCAAGACCGATGGACACGTGACAGAATTCTGTACAGTAAGCATTCAATAATTCCACTTCAACCACACACCGTGGGACACAGCATTAACTCACGTCACTCTCATCCACTCCGTGAAATTTAAGGTCACGGCCAACCTCCTCGCTCTGGACAGCGGGGGTAGTAAGACGGAAGAATTCAGTGACTGCAATCACAAATCCTAACAGCTGTCTTCTCATTCAGAAGTCTGGACTCCGTTTTTTATGTCATTTCTCCTCATATATAATGTTTTTGTGTATAACCCACATATAATACAGCCAGTAGAAGGTTGGTACTTATCTTCACCCCAGTAAGTGGACTCGATAATACTTCATAGATGACTTCGCCCTCTGCCTCTCTGTTCTCCGTCACCCAGTTCTTCGTAGCGGATTCCCTTCCCACGGATCAATCTAGCCAGCCGAATTGTCCCACAGAAATCTCTCACTCTCTCTCATAAAAGAAGAAAAGTTAGAACGCCGCAGCAATCCCACCCAACCCACTCAGTCTCTCAAAGTTTTGCTTTTGTCTATTCCTAAAAGCGACATGTCCCAATCGTCACACAGTCACTTAATGCGCCACACCTGCTGTCACTTTGCCATCAGCGGCTGCTGTTCCTATGGTAGCGACGCATCTGAGGCCGGCTTGGTGTTCAGTTGAAACCGCTCCGGGCGGAAACATCCCCCCGTGGGCTGTGTAGTTCCGTCTCTAGTTCGTCACCTTGTGACAACTTCACCAAGGATACGGCTCACTTCAGGACTCAAACGGTAAGTAAGAAGGTAAGAGTTCTTCTCAATACAGAATCCTTTCGTCAGTGCACAGTAGTGGGACAATGATTCAAAGGCTTACTTCACCAGCGATGCTGCATACTTCCAGACTCAGACGGTAAGTAGGAAGGTAAGGATTCTTCTCAGTATAGGATACTTTCGTCAGTGCACAGTAGTGAGACAGTGATTGAAAAGCTTACTTCACCAGCGATGCTGCATACTTCTAGACTCAGGCGGTAAGTAGGAAGGTAAGAATTCTTCTCAGTATAGGATACTTTTGTCAGTGCACAGTAGTGAGACAGTGATTTAAAAGCTTACTTCACCAGCAATACTGCATACTTCTAGACTCAGACGGTAAGTAGGAAGGTAAGAATTCTTCTCAGTACAAGATACTTTCGTCAGTGCACAGTAGTGGGAGACGGTGGTTTAAAAGCTTACTTCACCAGCAATGCTGCATACTTCTAGACTCAGACAGTAAGTAGGAAGATAAGGATTTTTCTCAGTATAGAATACTTTCGTCAGTGCACAGTAGTGAAACAATGATTTTAAAAGCTTACTTCACCAGCGATGCTGCATACGTCTAGACTCAGGCGGTAAGTAGGAAGGTAAGGATTCTTCTCAGTATAGGATACTGTCGTCAGTGCACAGTAGTGAGACAGTGATTTAAAAGCTTACTTCACCAGCAATGCTGCATACTTCTAGACTCAGACGGTATGTAGGAAGGTAAGAATTCTTCTCAGTACAAGAAACTTTCGTCAGTGCACAGTAGTGGGAGACGGTGGTTTAAAAGCTTACTTCACCAGCCATGCTGCATACTTCTAGACTCAGACAGCAAGTAGGAAGGTAAGGATTCTTCTCAGTATAAGATACTTTCAGCAGTGCACAGTAGTGAAACAGTGACTTAAAAGCTTTCTTCACCAGCGATGCTGCATATTTCTAGACTCAGACCGTAAGTAGGAAGATAAAGATTTTTCTCAGTATAGAACACTTTCGTCGGTGCACAGTAGTGAGACAGTGGTTTAAAAGCTTACTTCACCAGCGATGCTGCATACTTCCAGACTCAGACGTTAAGTAGGAAGGTAAGGATTCTTCTCAGTATAGAATACTTTCGTCAGTACACAGTAGTGAAACAATGATTTAAAAAAATTACTTCACGAGCGATACTGCATACTTCCAGACTTAGATGGTAAGTAGGAAGGTAAAGGATTCTTCTCAACATAGGATACTTTTCGTCAGTGCAAAGTAGTGAGACAGTGATTTAAAAGCTTACTTCACCAGCGATACTGCATACTTCCAAACTCAGCTGTATCACTCTGGGCTTCTGATGGAGAGCAGATATAATAACTTTTCACAAACGTGTAAGCAGGGGTTGGGGCCGCTTCTCAGTAAAAGCACATCACACTCGTGTTCACTTCAAATCCACAGCCATGAATCAATGTATATAAATAAGGCAAAAACACTGCAATTCACTCACACGATAGGGCTGATCAGAGGCCTCAATCCATTCGTTACACTCCCGTGGGGGATATTTAATCCTCAGTTCCTCCTCAACACACTCTGAAACGCATAGCTTCCCCAACAGTCAGATTTACATTCACTGTATCCTCTTCAAGCTTTTCGAATGTTCAAAAGATGAAATCAATTCACTTATCTTTCTCTCTCCCTTCACAGCGCAGTTCAATCGATAAATCAGCCCAGCAGACTCCCACAGACGAACTCTGATCCAGCAGACTTCAATGGGCGGCTTCCACATCCAGACAACTTCCCCGAGTAAAGCTTGAGCCCCAAACTGCTCCAAAAACAAAACAGACCACATCCACGTCCCGTTCCCCGAAACCTCTCTGGATAGCCCTTTTATCTTTGGCTTGTGAAGCCAGACACCTGTGTGAACGCCGCTCCTCTCTCTCTTGCACCTGCAGTGCATTAGCGCTAATCAGGCCTGGCAATGTTTCTGCCACACCTGGAACTGGAGTGGGATGTGTCGCACACAAATCATTCCCTCGAGAAACTCGTGACTCACCAAGAGGGTTCCGCTCACTACGCGTTTTTGCTCTTGCTTCAACTTCAGGGTCCCTCGGGACCACAGACCACCCTACCATGAGTACCTCTGGGGCGGGTGGCGCACTTGGGGCCTCGGCCGCTAGCTGCGAATAGTTCGGACATGGACGGAGCAAGTTTCGATGGAGCACCCGTATCGGTCCTGGTTTCCCCTCGGGTCGTACCGAGTAAACTGGAGCATCAGGCCCTTGTCGTCGTTCCACCACATATGGCGTCGACTCCCAGCGATCGCTGAGCTTCCCCTTCCCTGAGCGCCGGTTGTCCCTTACCAGCACTCGCTCCCCTGGTAACAAAGGGGCCTCTCGGGCAGTCCGGTCGTATAGCCGCTTGTTCTTGGCGGCTGCTGCACTCAGATGATCTGAGACTCGTCGGTAGGCATCGAGCAGTTGGTGGTGGTGCCGATTCACCCAGTCAGTGGTACTATACCCTCTTTCTGCAGCCTCGGTCACCAGGAGCAAGTCCACAGGTAAGCGGAGATGGCGCCCAAACATAAGGTAGGAAGGAGCATACCCGGTGATACTGTGCACACTATTGTTATAGGCTTGCAACAGAGAGGGGAGACTCTCGGCCCATTGGCCCTGTTGTTCACTCTCTAGGGTCCCCAATAACCCCAACAGGGTCTTGTTCAACCTTTCGCACCCCCGTTACCCTGAGGATGGTATGAGGTCGTATGGGTCTTCCGGCACCCATAAAGGTGGCTCAGCTCTTGGATCACTCGGTACTCAAAATTTTAACCTTGGTCTGAGTGTAGGGTCTCTTGGGAGCCAAAAGGTTGTATCACTGCCCTCCAAAGGGCGCTGGCTGTGGTAACTGTCGTCTGATCTACAGTGGGGATGGCCCAGGCGTATTTAGTTAATAGGTCAGTCATCACCACGATATTTTGAAATCGATCCGTCGGCCGACCTAAAGTCAGGAAATCGATTCCTATGATGTGCAGAGGTGCTTTGGGCCACAGGGGGACCAATGGGGCTCGGACTTCCTTCCTGCGTTTGAACAACGTACACCGTGGACAACTCTGAACGAACTCCTCAACTTTCTTTTCCATCCTAGGCCAGTATAAATACCTCCTCAGCAGAGACAGCGTCTTCTCTTGGCCCTGATGGCCAGTATGGGTGTGGAATGCAGTCAATAGCTCCGAGACTTGGCCCTCCGGTACCACCACCTGGTGTACTGTCTCCTGTGTTCGGGGATCTCGCATCGAACGGCAGATTACCCCTTCTCTAAGTCGCAGCCTCTTCCACTGCCTTAGGAGCTGTTGTACTCCCACCGTCTGAGCCCGCTTTCCTCTGCTCTCGGCATGTATCCCTGTCTAAGGTACAACGTAACCTGACACAGGTCTACATCTCCCAGCTGCAGCCTTCTCCACCGCCCGGGGTCCCACCCCCAACTAGACGGAACAGCCCTCAGGGTCCCGGGAGCTTCCAACATTGCCATCAGCAACTCGTCTTCAGGGCCAGGGGTAAAAAAGGGTGTTTGGTTGTCCCTCCGGATGACTGGGAGTCTGGACAGGGCGTACGCATTTACGTGTTCTCTGCCGGGTCGGTATTTAAGCTGTTAATCATAATTTGCTAGTTGTGCCACCCAACGCTGTTCTACTGCCCCCAACTTGGCGGTCTGCAAGTGCACTAATGGATTATTATCCGTAATCACCGTCACCTTTGCTCCCAACAGGTAATCTTTGAACTTCTCCGTCATGGCCCACTTCATTGCCAGTAGTTCGATTTTGAAGGAACTGTAAGTTGCCGCGTTCCGCTCTGCGGGATGTAAACTTCGACTTGCGTATGCAATCACTCTCTCCACTCCTTGGTGCTCTTGGGCCAACACGGCTCCCAAACCTGCATTGCTGGTGTCAGTGTACAGAAGGAACGGCTGGGTGAAGTCTGCGTAGGCCAAGATAGGGGCCCTCAGAAGTTCCTGCTTGAGGTTCTGGAAAGCGGTCTCACAGGTGGAATCCCAATGCACTGACGGGGAGCCTTTGCCACAGGCACGTCCGGAACCAGCAAGGAGTTGGTTCAATGGCCTAGCATGCCCAGATAATCATTTTATAAAGCGTCGACAATATCCCACGAACCCCAGGAACGACCGCACCTGTCTCACTGCCCGGGGTGGCTCCCACCCTTGGACAGCCGCCACCTTCTCCGGGTCGGGGGATATCCCTGCAGCACTGACACGATGTCCCAAGAACGGTACCTCCTTCCGCAATAACTGGTATTTGTCTGGCCTAAGCTTTAGCCCATATTTCTCCATGGCCCTGAACACTTCCTGTGTTCCTCCTCCTCCCTAGGTGGTCCTCCTCCCACCTAGATGGTGCAGGTGAGTGCGGAAGTCAGGGGAGAAGATGATCACATCGTCCAGGTATACCAGCGTTGAGTCGACCAGTTGTCCCCCTAGACAGTGCTGCATCAAGCGCTGAAAGGTCGCAGGAGCATTGCACAGGCCAAACAGCATCCGGTCCCATTCAAATAACCCAAACGGGGTGGTGAAGACTGTCTTCTCTCTATCTCGGTCGTCTACCTGCACCTGCCAGTATCCACTCGCCAGGTCCAATGTGGAGTACCACGCCGCTTGTGTGAGACAGGTGAGTGAGTCTTCAATCCGTGGCAACGGGAATGTATCTTTCTTCGTTACACTGTTGAGTTTGCGGTAGTCAACGCAGAACCTCCAAGCTCCCGTTTTCTTCTGAACCAGAACAATTGGCGCCGCCCACGGACTACTGCTCTCTCGAACAATTCCTCCCTCCAGCATCCCTTTCAACAGGGCGCGGACCTCGGCATAGAGGGTGGGTGGCACCGGACGATACCGCTCTTGGCAAGGCATCGCCTCACCGGTAGGTATTTGATGCCTCACTACCCCTGTGCAGCCATAGTCTTCTTCGTGGTTCGAGAACACATGTTGCCATTTTCTCAAGAGCTCCTGGAGCTGTAACACCTGTTCCTCCTCCAGATTTTCACCCTTCAGGGACTCTCCCATCAAATGGGTCGGCATCCCTCCTCCCACAGAGCCTGGTTCTGCCTCAACTGGGCGGACGGCGACTTCCACCACCGCAGAGCTCACCTGCCTGAAGCAGACGTACTGATGCTCGTGAACCTGGGCAGAGCGTACCGAGGAAACTCGAACCAGACGTTGGTGTCGACGAAGGAGCACGGGGTAGGGATTGGCATTCCGCACCTTTACTGAGACTCGCCCACGGTGGATGGCCGTCAGCCCGTGTGCCACTTCAATGGGTTGACAGTCCTCATGGGGCTCCACCAGGACACAGGTACCCGTCCCACAGGGTCCTGCAGGTACTCGGACCCAAAGCACGGTCTCGCTCTGGGCTGGGACAGACAAAGCGTACCGACAGGCTACTCGACCGATGCCTTCTCTCTCCTTCACTTGACTAGCCACGTGCACTCTTCGGCAATCGGCCAGAATCCGGTCCCTGTCCTGCTTCGCCGATGACAGAGAAGTCCGAGCCGGCCGGCCCAGAAACAATTCCTCCGAGCAATCCAGTATAACGTTCCTCCCTAGGAGTGCTCGATGAATGCACAAGCAATGATCTCGGACGATAACGACCCCTTTCTGTTGGACGGGAACCCCTCGGACCAGAAAGTCTACCACGATGTACCCAGTGTAAGGGATGTCCAGACCATTTGCCCCCGTAAAGTCAGCCTAGAAGCGTCCACTGCTTGGAGCCGATGATCTGCAACCAACTCCTGGGCCAGGCTCTCCGAAAATAACGTAACTTGAGAACCTGTATCGACCAGACAATCTATCGTGACTCCGTTAGCTTGAACCTCCACGGTGGGACAGCGCCCAACCCTGTCGTCTCGTAAAACAGGAACAGAAGGAGGGTCACACAAAGGGGTCCCGGCCACTTGACCCACAGTAGCCGGTGGGACTAAAAACCCCCTTGAGAACCCCGACGGAGCCCACACTGACGACTGATGTGTCCCGGGTCTCCACAATTAATACAGATGGGCCTTCCCTGGTCATCCCACTGGAACCGGGGGCCCACAGGACGTAGGGGGCGGCGCACAGGAGCTCGCCCCTTCTCCGAATACGACCTCTCTCTCACCATAGATCCGCCCTCGACTCGACCCAGACGAAGTTCACCCAAAAGCCGGCCAAAATGCTCCCGCAATTTCAAGGAGTATGCCCGAAGAGTCCGCTTAGGCCCCTGTTGATAGTTAAAGAACTGGGCACGAAGAGTGGCCACCGGGGTAGAGTCTCCATATAATCCGGACAGGAAATCGAAGATAGTTTTCGCGGTAGCCCGTGTGGCTTCCGATGCAGCAAAAACTTCTCTTTTGGCTTCTCCTTCCAAAGACCCCAACACAAACTGTACTTTCTGTGATGCACTCAGTCCCTGTAATCCGGCCAGATATTCCGTCTGCGCCTTCCAATCGTGCAAACCCAACTCCGATCCTGGCCCTCCATAGCGCTGTGCCCAGGGAGCTCCCATAAAGATCGGCATGACTTTTGAGACAGGTGAAGGCCATCGTACCAAGGAGCTGTAAGGACTGCCATACCGAATGACCTCTGTTCTGTTGTTTGTGGAATTTAAAGCCTGTCCACCACCGGTCCACCACCACCAGCCTGTCCATCCAGGGCCCTATGGGCAATGCAATGCATTCATACGCCTTACACCCCAAAAACGCAAAGTGTCCATTTCACCATTAACTTAAGCGGCAAATGGGCGTCCATTTGGAGCAGAGATCCCTCCGAGTCCTTAAGCGTCCAATGGCAACTTAAATTAATAGGGATATTTCCATGAACTACCTAATTTCCCTTACTTTTGACAAGGAGCTGTAGGCAGACTGCCATGCCGAATGACCTCTGTTCTGTTGTTTGTGGAATTTACAGACTATCACACTGTTTGCAGTGCAGATTATGGGAAGGAGCCATCTTCTAAAAAGCACATGTGCCTCATCAATAGGTTTCTGTTGTGTAGTGGTCATCACGTTCGCCTAACACGCGAAAGGTCCTCGGTTCGAAACCGAGCAGAAACAGCGGTTTGATTCTGACAGAAAATTTAAACTGTTTGCCACGCTAGGTGGGTGCAGCGCTTATTTCCTTTATATGCTTTTTAATAAGCGTGCACCTAAAGATTTATGTCTGCAACCTGAAGACGTGTTTCCGTAGTGTAGTGGTTATCACGTTCGCCTAACACGCGAAAGGTCCCCAGTTCGAAAATGGGCGGAAACTGTGGGTGGTTTTGGAAAAAATTTCATATGCGATTTTCGGTTGAGCAGGTCAGTACACTTGCAGGGATGTTTGTGGTTTAATCTCTTTAGAAAAGGACAAAAATAAAACAAATGACCATTGAGGTTTCCTGTACAGTAATAAAAGATGTTTGGTCGGACAAAAAAATTAGCAGCTTTTTGCCATGTTAAAAACACTGGGCAGTCTATAGTTTCAGTCGCTTTTGAACAAGCATACGCTAGAAGAGGTGGGACTGACATGTAAATCAAGTTTCCGTAGTGTAGTGGTTATCACGTTCGCTTTACACGCGAAGGGTCCTCAGTTCGAAACTGGGCGGAAACAAGTGGAGGCATGTTAAATATAAATGCTGCAATTGGCTACAAAACCTTTACTTTTGAGACAGGTGAAGGCCATCGTACCAAGGAGCTGTAGGCAGATTGCCATGCCGAATAACCTCTGTTCTGTTGTTTGTGGAATTTACAGACTGTCACACTACTTGCAGAGCAGATTATGGGAAGGAGCCATGTTCTAAAAAGCACATCCGTCTCGTCAATAGGTTTCTGTAGTGTAGTGGTCATCACATTCGCCTAACACGCGAAAGGTCCTTGGTTTGAAACCGAGCAGAAACAGTGGTTGGGTTCTGACAGAAAATTTAAACTGTTAGGTGAGTGTAGCGCTCATTTCCTTAATACGCTTTTTAACAAGCGTGCACCTAAAGATTTATGTCTGCAACCTGAAGACGTGTTTCCGTAGTGTAGAGGTTATCACGTTCGACTCACACGTGAAAGGTCCCCAGTTTGGTCTGCCAACAAAATTAGCAGTTTTTTGCCATGTTAAAAACACTGGGCAGTCTATAGTTTCAGTCGCTTTTGAACAAGCGTAGCCTAGAAGCTGTGGGACTGACTTGCAAATCAAGTTTCCGTAGTGTAGTGGTTATCACGTTTGCTTTACACGCGAAAGGTCCTCAGTTCAAAACTGGGCGGAAACAAGTGGATGCATTTTAAATATAAATGCTGCAATTCGCTACAAAACCTTTACTTTTGAGACAGGTGAAGGCCATCGTATCAAGGAGCTGTAGGCAGACTGCCATGCTGAATGACCTCTGTTCTGTTGTTTGTGGAATTCACAGACTGTCACCCTGCTTGCAGAGCAGATTATGGGAAGGAGCCATCTTCTAAAAAGCACATGTGCTTCATCAATAGGTTTCTGTAGTGTAGTGTTGATCACGTTTGCCTAACACGCGAAAGGTCCTCGGTTCGAAACCGAGCAGACACAGGGGTTGGATTCTGACAGAAAATGTAAACTTTTTGCCACGCTAGGTGGGTGCAGCGATCATTTCATTTATATGCTTAGGTGCAGCGCTCATTTCCTTTATATGCTTTTTAATAAGCGTGCAGCTAAAGATTTATGTCTGCCACCTGAAGCCGTGTTTCCGTAGTGTAGTGGTTATCACGTTCGCCTCACACGCGAAAGGTCCCCAGTTTGAAACTGGGCGGAAACTGTGAGTGGTTTTGGCAAAAATTTCATATGCGATTTTCTGTTGAGCAGGTCAGTACACTTGCAGGGATGTTTGTGGTTTAATCTCTTTAGAAAAGGACAAAAATAAAACAAATGACCATTGAGGTTTCCTGTACAGTAATATAAAATGTTCGGTCTGCCAACAAAATTAGCAGCTTTTTGCCATGTTAAAAACACTGGGCAGTCTATAGTTTCAGTCGCTTTTGAACAAGCGTACCCTAGAAGCGGTGGGACTGATGTCCAAATCAAGTTTCCGTAGTGTAGTGGTTATCACGTTTGCTTTACACGCGAAAGGTCCTCAGTTCAAAACTGGGCGGAAACAAGTAGAGGCATTTTAAATGTAATGCTCCAATTCGCTACAAAACCCTTACTTTTGAGACAGGTGAAGGCCATCGTACCAAGGAGCTGTAGGCAGACTGCCATGCCGAATGACCTATGTTCTGTTGTTTGTGGAATTCACAGACTGTCACATTACTTGCAGAGCAGATTATGGGAAGGAGCCATCTACTAAAAAGCACATACCATGATATCACGTTCGTTTTACACGCAAAGGTCTTCAGTTCAAAACTGGGCGGAAACAAGTGGAGGCATGTTAAATATAAATGCTGCAATTAGATACAAAACCCTTAATTTTAAGACAGGTGAAGGCCATCGTACCAAGGAGCTGTAGGCAGAAGACCATGCCGAATGACCTCTGTTCTGTTGTTTGTGGAATTTACAGACTGTCACACTGCTTGCAGGGCAGATTATGGGAAGGAGCCATCTTCTAAAAAGCACATCCGTCTCATCAATAGGTTTCTGTAGTGTAGTGGTCATCACATTCGGCTAACACGCGAAAGGTCCCTAGTTAGAAACCGAGCAGAAACAGTGGTTGGGTTCTGACAGAAAATTTATACTGTTTGCCACGCTAGGTGAGTGTAGCGCTCATTTACTTTATACGCTTTTTAACAAGCGTGCACCTAAAGATGTATGTCTGCCACCTGAAGACGTGTTTCCGTAGTGTTGAGGTTATCACGTTCGCTTCACACGCGAAAGGTCCCCAGTTCGAAACTGGGCGGAAACAGTGGGTGGTTTTTGCAAAAATTTCGTATGCGATTTTCTGTTGAGCAGGTCAGTACACTTGCAGGGATGTTTGTGGTTTAATCTCTTAGAAAAAGACAAAAATAAAACAAATGACCATTGCGATTTCCTGTACAGTAATATAAAATGTTCGGTCTGCCAACAAAATTAGCAGCTTTTTGCCATGTTAAAAACACTGGGCAGTCTATAGTTTCAGTCGCTTTTGAACAAGCGTACCCTACAAGCGGTGGGACTGTCGTCCAAATCAAGTTTCCGTAGTGTAGTGGTTATCACATTTCCTTTACACATGAAAGGTCCTCAGTTCAAAACTGGGCGGAAACAAGTGGATGCATTTTAAATATAAATGCTGCAATTCGCTACAATACCCTTACTTTTGAGACAGGTGAAGGCCATCGTACCAAGGAGCTGTAGGCAGACTGCCATGCCGAATGACCTATGTTCTGTTGTTTGTGGAATTTACAGACTGTCACACTGCTTGCAGAGCAGATTATGGGAAGGAGCCATCTTCTAAAAAGCACTTGCACCTCATCAATAGGTTTCTGTGGTGTAGTGGTCATCACGTTCGCCTAACACGCGAAAGGTCTTCGGTTCGAAACCGAGCAGAAAAAGTGGTTGCATTCTGACAGAAAATTTAAACTGTTTGCCACACTAGGTGGGTGCAGCGCTCATTTCCTTTATATTCTTTTTAATAAGCGTGCACTTAAAGATTTATGTCTGCAGCCTGAAGACTTGTTTCCGTAGTGAAGTGGTTATCACGTTTGCCTCACACGCGAATGGTCCCCAGTTCGAAACTGTGGGTGTTTTTTGCAAAAATTTCGTATGCGATTTTCTGTTGAGCAGGTCAGTACACTTGCAGGGATGTTTGTAGTTTAATCTCTTTAAAAAAGGACAAAAATAAAACAAATGACCATTGAGGTTTCCTAAACAGTAATATAAACTGTTCGGTCTGCCAACAAAATTAGCAGCTTTTTGCCATGTTAAAAACACTGGGCAGTCTATAGTTTCAGTCGCTTTTGAACAAGCGTACGCTAGAAGAGGTTGGAATGAGATCCAAACCAAGTTTCCGTAGTGTAGTGGTTATCACGTTCGCTTTACAGGCGAAAGGTCCTCAGTTCTAAATTGGGTGGAAACAAGTGGAGGCATGTTAAATATAAATGCTGCAATTTGCTACAAAACCCTTACTTTTAAGACAGGTGAAGGCCATCATACCAAGGAGCTGTAGGCAGACTGCCATGCCGAATGACACTAGGTGGGTGCCGAATGACCTCTGTTCTGTTGTTTGTGGAATTTACAGACTGTCACACTGCTTGCAGGGCAGATTATGGGAAGGAGCCATCTTCTAAAAAGCACATGTGCCTCATCAATAGGTTTCTGTAGTGTAGTGTTCATCACGTTCGCCTAACACGCGAAAGGTCCTCGGTTCGAAACCGAGCAGAAACAGTGGTTGGATTCTGACAGAATTTTTTAACTGCTTGCAACGCTAGGTAGTAGCAGCGCTCATTTCCTTTATATGCTTTTTAATAAGCGTGGACCTAAAGATTTATGTCTGCGACCTGAAGACGTGTTTCCGTAGTGTAGTGGTTATCACGTTCGCCTCACACGCGAAAGGTCCCCAGTTCGAAACTGGGCGGAAACTGTGGGTGTTTTTTGCAAAAATTTCGTATGCGATTTTCTGTTGAGCAGGTCAGTACACTTGCAGGGATGTTTGTAGTTTAATCTCTTTAAAAAAGGACAAAAATAAAACAAATGACCATTGAGGTTTCCTAAACAGTAATATAAACTGTTCGGTCTGCCAACAAAATTAGCAGCTTTTTGCCATGTTAAAAACACTGGGCAGTCTATAGTTTCAGTCGCTTTTGAACAAGCGTACGCTAGAAGAGGTTGGAATGAGATCCAAACCAAGTTTCCGTAGTGTAGTGGTTATCACGTTCGCTTTACAGGCGAAAGGTCCTCAGTTCAAAATTGGGTGGAAACAAGTGGAGGCATGTTAAATATAAATGCTGCAATTTGCTACAAAACCCTTACTTTTAAGACAGGTGAAGGCCATCATACCAAGGAGCTGTAGGCAGACTGCCATGCCGAATGACACTAGGTGGGTGCCGAATGACCTCTGTTCTGTTGTTTGTGGAATTTACAGACTGTCACACTGCTTGCAGGGCAGATTATGGGAAGGAGCCATCTTCTAAAAAGCACATGTGTCTCATCAATAGGTTTCTGTAGTGTAGTGTTCATCACGTTCGCCTAACACGCGAAAGGTCCTCGGTTCGAAACCGAGCAGAAACAGTGGTTGGATTCTGACAGAAATTTTTAACTGCTTGCAACGCTAGGTAGTAGCAGCGCTCATTTCCTTTATATGCTTTTTAATAAGCGTGGACCTAAAGATTTATGTCTGCCACCTGAAGACGTGTTTCCGTAGTGTAGTGGTTATCACGTTCGCCTCACACGCGAAAGGTCCCCAGTTCGAAACTGGGCGGAAACTTTGGGTGGTTTTTGCAAAAATTTCGTATGCGATTTTCTGTTGAGCAGGTCAGTACACTTGCAGGGATGTTTGTGGTTTAATCACTTTAGAAAAGGACAAAAATAAAACAAATGACCATTGAGGTTTCCTGTATAGTAATAAAAAATGTTTGGTCTGCCAACAAAATTAGCAGCTTTTTGCCATGTTTAAAAAACTGGGCAGTCTATAGTTTCAGTCGCTTTTGAACAAGCGTACCCTAGAAGAGGTGGGACTGACGTCCAAATCAAGTTTACGTAGTGTAGTGGTTATCACGTTGGCTTTACACGCGACAGGTCCTCAGTTCAAAACTGGGTGGAAACAAATGGAGGCATGTTAAATATAAATGCTGCAATTCGCTACAAAACCCTTACTTTTGAGACAGGTGAGGGCCATCGTACCAAGGAGCTGTAGGCAGATTGCCATGCCGAATAACCTCTGTTCTGTTGTTTGTGGAATTTACAAACTGTCACACTGCTTGCAGAGCAGATTATGGGAAGGAGCCATCTTCTAAAAACTACATGCTCCATCAATAGGTTTCTGTAGTGTAGTGGTTATCACGATCGCCTAACACGCGAAAGGTCCTCGGTTCGAAATTGAGCAGAAACAGTGGTTGGATTCTGACAGAAAATTTAAACTGTTTGCCACGCTAGGTGGATGAAGCGCTCATTTCCTTTATATGCTTTTTAATAATTGTGCACCTAAAGATTTATGTCTGCAACCTGAAGACGTGTTTGTAGTGTAGTGGTTATCACGTTCGCCTCACACGCGAAAAGTCCGCAGTTCGAAACTGGGCGGAAAATGTGGGTGGTTTTTGCAAAAATTTCATATGCGATTTTCTGTTGAGCAGGTCAGTACACTTGCAGGGATGCAGGCACATTTTCTGTCAAAAATAAAACAAATGACCGTTGAGGTTTCCTGTACAGTAATAAAAAATGTTTGGTCTGCCAACAAAATTAGCAGCCAATCTACGGCCAATCTAAGTGACCACGGACAGCCAATTCATCCCCCTAACCGCCTGTGTGACCACGAACGGCCTATTCATCCCACTGACCGCCTGTGTGGCCACGAATGGCCTATGTGTCCCATCAGAAGAATTATGCATTATTAGACTTAAAATGGCATGTCCAGGGACAGCTTACAGGGACTCTGTCAAATAAGTTACAGGTGGGCAAAGTAAGGGCCCACCTGTAACTTATTTGACGGGGTCCAAATAGGCTGTCCGTGGTCAATGCATTAACAGGTCATATTTCATAATTACAGTGGTTTTATGAGGTGAAACCTACTGTACACCACACAGGGGACACAATACAACACACTGATGTACATTAAAGCTATTAATTATGCATAATTAGCCTAAATATGGACTGTCCATGAACAGCCTATTTGGACCCTATCGAATAAGCTACAGGTGGGATGCTGTTTTTAACTTAGACATTTTCAGCGGGTGAATCCCCGTAATGATTAGGCGATTTCATCACATGTGGTGAAGTCCCACCTGCAACTTATTTGACGGGGTCCAAATAGGATGTCCGTGGTCAATGCATTAACAGGTCATATTTCATAATTACAGTGGTTTTATGAGGTGAAACCTACTGTACACCACACAGGGGACACAATACAACACACTGATGTACATTAAAGCTATTAATTATGCATAATTACCCTAAATATGGACTGTCCATGAACAGCCTATTTGGACCCTGTCGAATAAGTTACAGGTGGGCAAAGTAAGGGCCCACCTGTAACTTATTTGACGGGGTCCAAATAGGCTGTCCGTGGTCAATGCATTAATAGGTCATATTTCACAATTACAATGGTTTTATTAGGTAAAAACTAATGTACACTAGACAGGGGCCACAATACAACACACTGATGTACATCAAAGCTATCAATTATGCATAATTAGCCTAAAAATGGACTGTCCACGAACAGCCTATTTGGACCCTGTCAAATAAGTTACAGGTGGGCAAATTAAGGGCCCACTGTAGCCTAAAAATGGACTGTCCACAGACAGCCTATTTGGACCCTGTCAAATAAGTTACAGGTGGGCAAAATAAGGGCCCACCTGTAACTTATTTGACGGGGTCCAAATAGGCTGTCCGTGGTCAATGCATTAATAGGTCATATCTCATAATTACAATGGTTTTATGTGGTCAAACCTACTGTAAACCACACTGGGGACACACTACAGCACACTGATGTACATTAAAGCTATTAATTATGCATAATTAGCCTAAATATGGACTGTCCATGAACAGCCTATTTGGACCCTGTCGAATAAGCTACAGGTGGGATGCTGTTTTTAACTTAGACATTTTCAGCGGGTGAATCCCCGTAATGATTAGGCGATTTCATCACATGTGGTGAAGTCCCACCTGCAACTTATTTGACGGGGCCCAAATAGGCTGTCCGTGGTCAATGCATTAACAGGTCATATTTCATAATTACAGTGGTTTTATGAGGTGAAACCTACTGTACACCACACAGGGGACACAATACAACACACTGATGTACATTAAAGCTAATAATTATGCATAATTAGCCTAAAAATGGACTGTCCACGGACAGCATTTAGGGCACCCGTCAAATAGGTTACAGATGGGATGCTGTTTTTGACTGTAACGCACTTAACGGGGTACTACGGACCCCAGTCTTTGCGGACCGTCTGAGGGGACCCTGAGGGGCCACAGATTTCAAATCGGAGCCATTCGGAGCTATTGGGACCGTTGCGTGGGGATGTCCACCAAGCGCCTATGAAAATGAATGGGATAAGTTGCACGTGTCAGTGGCTCCCGCGCGGCCTCCGGGGGTCCGAGGGGCACCAAACTCTACAAAAAGTTGCGTCACGTGGCCCTCTGCGACAGACAGAGCGGGCTAGGTCGAGACATGCCAAGTTTATTGTTAGCTATTTTTTATGCACCTCTCTGTCTCCCATTGATCTCTATGGGAGCATGTGTCTGCAAGGGTTAATTCAGCAGTTAGGATTAGACGGCTTACTAGGCTCAGGAAGCATCTAGAGCCACGATACTCTGGGGCCCGATTCGGGGGCCCGTGGCGGTCGTCCGTGACCAATCTCGAGGTCCTGCGACCTTTTGACCCATTAGGGCGACTGTTTATTTGACGTACCACGTGCAACTTATTCCATGGGGCTGTTGGTGGCAAATTAGCGCGAAAAAAGGTCAGAGGGACGCGGAACTCTAGAACCCGTCCCCGGGGCCCGTGACGAGACCCGCGTGTCGGTTTCGGGCCGATCGGGCGTTTCCTTCAAAGCGTTTGGCTGAAACACATACTTGTAACCTATCTAGAACCACCAAACCCGGGATCTAGAACCGGGGGCCCCCGGACCACCGCCGTGCCGAATTTGGGGGCGCTGCGACCTTTCGACCCCTTTTGGCCCCTGTTTTTTTGACGTCCCACGTGCAACTTATTCCATGGGGCTGTTGGTGGCCAATTAGCGTGAAAAAAGGTCAGAGGGACGCGGAACTCTAGAACCCTTCCCAGGGGCCCGTGACGAGACGCATACGTCAGTTTCGGGCCGATCGGACCTTTCTGTCCACCCTTCACCGAGCACATGGTCCAATTAATGGCAGCCCTCTTGCACACACAGAAAGACATATGCTCAGTAGGACCAAAAGTGAGGAGATTTTTGCACAAAAAAATGATACACTTGGAACCGATCTAGAACCCTGCGATCCAGGATCTAGAACCGGGGGCCCCTCGACTACCAGGGCGTCGAATTTGGAGGCGGTGCGACCTTTCGACCCCTGTATTTCCGCCCTCCCACGTGCAACTTATTCAGTTTAAACTTCACAGGCGCTTCCAGGTCAAAGGGGCTTTTTACGGCCAAACGAGCAGTTTTGGGCACGGAACTCTAGAACCCGTCCCCGGGGCCCGTGAAGGGACGCATATGTCAGTTTCGAGCCGATCGGGCGTTTCCTTCGAACCGTTTTGCTGAAACACATACTTAGAACCGATCTAGAACCACCAAACCCGTGATCTAGAACCGGGGGCCCCCGGACTACCGCCGTGCCGAATTTGGGGCCGCTGCGACCTTTCGACCCCTTTTGGCCCCTTTTTATTTGACGTCCCACGTGCAACTTTTTCCATGGGGCTGTTGGTGGCCAATTAGCGCGAAAAAAGGTCAGAGGGACGCGGAACTCTAGAACCCGTCCCAGGGGCCCGTGACGGGACGCATACGTCAGTTTCGGGCCGATCGGACCTTTCTGTCACACGTCCACCAAACACCTGTGAAAATGAATGGGATAAGTCACACGTGTCAGTGGCCCCTGTTCGGCCCCCGGAGGTCCCACGGGCCCCAAACACTGCGTGCCGGGCCCCCTCGGGCCTCCGAACGACATATCAGGAGGACGAGTCTCTAGAACTCAGGGCTAATTTTTTTTCCACATTTGTTCAAGTTTCTCTTCAAAGGCCACTTGCACTCATAGTCAGCTCATAGACTGGAATTCCCTCTTGAAGGGTCAAACTGAAAACACACTCGGAACCGATCTAGAACCACCAAACCCGGGATCTAGAACCGGGGGCCCCCGAACACCCACCGCGTCGAGTTTGGGGCCGCTGCGACCTTTCCACCCCTTTTGGCCCCTGTTTTTTTGACGTCCCACGTGCAACTTATTCCATGGGGCTGTTGGTGGCCAAATAGCGCGAAAAAAGGTCAGAGGGACGCGGAACTCTAGAACCCGTCCCAGGGGCCCGTGACGGGACGCATACGTCAGTTTCGGGCCGATCGGGCGTTTCCTTCTAACCGTTTTGCTGTAACACATACTTAGAACCGATCTAGAACCACCAAACCCGGGATCTAGAACCGGGGGCCCCCGGACTACCGCCGTGCCGAATTTGGGGCCGCTGCGACCTTTCGACCCCTTTTGGCCCCTGTTTATTTGACGTCCCACGTGCAACTTATTCCATGGGGCTGATGGTGGCCAATTAGCGCGAAAAAATGTCAGAGGGACGCGGAACTCTAGAACCTGTCCCAGGGGCCCGTGACGGGACGCATACGTCAGTTTCGGGCCGATCGGGCGTTTCCTTCGAACCGTTTTGCTGAAACACATATTTGGAACCGATCTAGAACCACCAAATGGGGAGGAGCCATCTTCTGAAAAGCACATGTGCCTCATCAATAGGTTTCTGTAGTGTAGTGGTCATCACGTTCGCCTAACACGCGAAAGGTCCTCGGTTCGAAACCGAGCAGAAACAGTGGTTGGATTCTGACAGAAAATTTTAACTGTTTGCCACGCTAGGTGGGTGCAGCGATCATTTCCTTTATATGCTTTTTAATAAGCGTGCACCTAAAGATTTATGTCTGCAACCTGAAGACCTGTTTCCGTAGTGTAGTGGTTATCACGTTCGCCTCACACGCGAAAGGTCCCCAATTCGAAACTGGGCAGAAACTGTGGGTGGTTTTTGCAAAAATTTCGTAAGCGATTTTCTGTTGAGCAGGTCAGTACACTTGCAGGGATGTTTGTGGTTTAATCTCTTAGAAAAGGACAAAAATAAAACAAATGACCATTGAGGTTTCCTGTACAGTAATATAAGATGTTCAGTCTGCCAACAAAATTAGCAGCTTTTTGCCATGTTAAAAACACTGGGCAGTCTATAGTTTCAGTCGCTTTTGAACAAGCGTACCCTAGAAAGCGGTGGGACTGACTTGCAAATCAAGTTTCCGTAGTGTAGTGGTTATCACGTTTGCTTTACACGCGAAAGGTCCTCAGTTCAAAACTGGGTGGAAACAATTGGATGCATTTTAAATATAAATGCTGCAATTCGCTACAAAACCCTTACTTTTTAGACAGGTGAAGGCCATCGTACCAAGGAGCTGTAGGCAGACTGCCATGCCGAATGACCTCTGTTCTGTTGTTTGTGGAATTCACAGACTGTCACACTGCTTGCAGAGCAGATTATGGGAAGGAGGCATCTTCTAAAAAGCACATGTGCCTCATCAATAGGTGTCTGTAGTGTAGTGGTCATCACGTTTGCCTAACACGCGAAAGGTCCTCGATTCGAAACCGAGCAGAAACAGTGGTTGGATTCTGTCAGAAAATTTTAACTGTATGCCACGCTAGGTGGGTGCAGCGATCATTTCCTTTATATGCTTTTTAATAAGCGTGAACCTAAAGATTTATGTCTGCTAACTTAAGACATGTTTCCGTAGTGTAGTGGTTATCACGTTTGCCTCACACGCGAAAGGTCCCCAGTTCGAAACTGTGGGTGGTTTTTGCAAAAATTTCGTATGCGATTTTCTGTTGAGCAGGTCAGTACACTTGCAGGGATGTTTGTGGTTTAATCTCTTTAGAAAAGGACAAAAATAAAACAAATGACCATTGAGGTTTCCTGTACAGTAATATAAAATGTTCGGTCTGCCAACAAAATTAGCAGCATTTTGCCATGTTAAAAACACTGGGCAGTCTATAGTTTCAGTCGCTTTTGAACAAGCGTACCCTAGAAGCGGTGGGACTGACGTCCAAATCAAGTTTCCATAATGTAGTGGTTATGACGTTTGCTTTACACGCGAAAGGTCCTCAGTTCAAAACTGGGCGGAAAACAAGTGGAGGCATTTTAAATTTACTGCTCCAATTCGCTACAAAACCCATGCTTTTGAGACAGGTGAAGCCCATCGTACCAAGGGGCTGTAGGGAGACTGCCATGCCGAATGACCTCTGTTCTGTTGTTTGTGGAATTCACAGACTGTCACACTGCTTGCAGAGCAGATTATGGGAAGGAGCCATCTTCTAAAAAGCACATGCCATGATATCACGTTCGCTTTACACGCGACAGGTCCTCAGTTCAAAACTGGGTGGAAACAAGTGGAGGCATGTTAAATATAAATGCTGCAATTCGCTACAAAACCCTTACTTTTGAGACAGGTGAAGGCCATCGTACCAAGGAGCTGTAGGGAGATTGCCATGCCGAATAACCTCTGTTCTGTTGTTTGTGGAATTTACAAACTGTCACACTGCTTGCAGAGCAGATTATGGGAAGGAGGCATCTTCTAAAAAGCACATGACCCAACAATAGGTTTCTGTAGTGTAGTGGTCATCACGTTCGCCTAACACGCGAAAGGTCCTTGGTTCGAAACAGTGGTTGGATTCTGACAGGAAATTTAAACCGCTTGCCACGCTAGGTGGGTGCACCGCTCATTTGCCTTTATATGCTTTTTAATAAGCGTGCACCTAAAGATTTATGTCTGCAACCTGAAGACGTGTTTGTAGTGTAGTGGTTATCACGTTCGCTTTACATGCAAAAGGTCCTCAGTTCAAAATTGGGTGGAAACAAGTGGAGGCATGTTAAATATAAATGCTGCAATTCGCTACAAAACCCTTACTTTTAAGACAGGTGAAGGCCATCGTACCAAGGAGCTGTAGGCAGACTGCCATGCCCAATGACCTCTGTTCTGTTGTTTGTGAAATTTACAGACTGTCACACTGCTTGCAGGGCAGATTATGGGAAGGAGCCATCTTCTAAAAAGCACAATCGTCTCAACAATAGTCTCTGTAGTGTAGTGGTCATCACATTCGCCTAACACGCGAAAGGTCCTCGGTTCGAAACCGAGCAGAAACAGTATAACAGAATAATATAATTACCTGCATCTAAAAGAAACTCCTCAGGTGTTTTTTCCTTCACTGTCACAGCACTCGGAGTAGAAAAACATTGAAAAATGAAAGTCTGGGGGGTGGCCTCTGGTTCAGCAGCAAGAGCGGTCTCAGCAGAAGAGGAATCCTCTAAGCATTTCTGAAATTCAGCAAAATTAGTGTAATATGCGAGCAAGAATTATAAAGTATTTGTTTTTTAATAAAAAGTCTGTTATCAAAGAACTTTAAAGGCTTACCTGAGATGGAAATGAGAACTGAGTGCCAGATGAAGACGCTTCTTGCATCCCTAGGTCTGTCTTCCTGCTTTTGTGTTTGTCAAAGTCAAGAGGCATAGGTCGACAGCCTGGGTCCACATATTGTAGGCCAAACCTCTCTCTTGTGTCCCAGCTGGAGATTTGGAAGGCTGGATATTTGGGTTGCCCAGTCACTCTTATAGATGCCCTGTTTAACTCCAACATCAAAACAGGGTCAAACACTCCAGGTAAGACAAGCCCAGGCTGTTTCAGGTCCACCAGCCGCTGATAATTCCAGCGTGCGACACCAGTCATACCCTGCGCCTGGAACAGCTCAGGAGAGACGCGATTACCCGTTACCCACTGAGCCTGGTGGAAATGAAACCCCTCTTGCTGTGAAGTGCCTCTGACAGGGATCCAGATGGCCACAGCAGCTCCTTCACCCTTGACATGATTCAGTTGTAGTGTTCCACCATGTCTGAAGAGGATTCCTTCCTCCACCTCAGGGTCACTCAGGCAGCCTCTAAGGATGTGGATATGCTGAATCCACCACAATTTTAGCATCGACGGTTTAAAAAGGAAGATGTTGTTGGGATCCTTTGCAAGATGGAAATGGTGAAGTACTTCTTCCACTCTTTGGACCAGCTCTCTAGGATGTGGCACTTTTGTCCTGCAGTGCGCTCTGATGTGCTGCTTTGTGGGATTAGCAGGCTCAGTTCCACAGAACTTGTATGCGTTCCTCAGTTTCTCCAGGTCACTCTGATCTACTACAGAGAAGGCAGAAGAGAGGAACTGGCAGAACGAGCTATACAGAGGATGGTGCTCCGAAACACATTCCCTGGTGAATCGCCGCATACAGTTAAACAAGTCTAGTTTAACCACTATGTCCTCATTGTACTTCTGGCAAGCGGCATTTACATTCTTGAGGTTTCCTGATGTAACCTCTGCCACAGTAGCTTCAGTGGTCCTCCAAGCTTCCCACTGCTGGTGCTCATACTGTCCTGGGTCCATCACTCTGAAAGCAGCACAGCAGTCCCTAAGTACATAAAAGGGAAATACATTTTAATGTATTCATTACCTTTGCTTAGACATCTTGATGTGATGTGTGATGAGATGTGATTATTCTTACCTGTCCACCCACTGGTACTTGGCCTTGGGTATGGAGAGCTCCACACCGAGGCAGCCATCTGCGGCGCCATTTTGGTTATAGAACAAGATTTATCTGACGCTTTTATCCAAAGCGACTTACAATTGCTATATTTTGCACGCCTCTGGAGCAACTAGGGGTTAAGTGTCTTGCTCAGGGACACATTGGTGTCTCGCAGTGGATTCGAACCCCGGTCTCTCACACCAAAGGCATGTGTATTATCCACTGCGACATCACCACCCCTATATGCCAGCAGCACTGTAGCGATTGGCCATCCCACAGTACATTGACGTCAAGGATTGCTCACTCTCAGACTGCAGCATCACCGAGGACAGGATCATCCAGTTCTCGTTCATCACAGCGTAGGATGACATTGTGCCAGATGAGAGGGTCACTTTTCTAGCAACTTTGCGTGTGTGATCTGATCTGAACACCTGTCCAAAAGTTCCTTGAAGGAGCTGAGTGAGAGCTGCCTCTTGCCGGTGATATTCCTGAAGCAGGCACTCCACCAGATAATGTGCAGACACAGACACCCCATGCCACCCATCAGTATCTTCGTAACCCCCAAACGAAGCAGGTGTGTCATCCTTCCTCAATGCTCCTGTGATGGTTTCCTGGCCATACAGCCCTGCTTCAGCATCCCTGACGTTCTGCACAATGAGAAGGTAAGCCAGGTGGGCTCTTTCAAACTTAAGGTGAAGCACCTCAGACAGCTGGTTGGCCATGTCATTAGGGGATTTTCCAGAGCGCCTCAGTTCATCCATCACAGTTTTACAGATTGCCTTCTTATGGGTGAGGAAGGTTGGCAAGATGTTTCTGAATCGCTGTGGTAGCATGTCCACCCACTGAGGTTTATCAGCGAACCAGTATTTTTTACATGCCTTACAGCACAGACGTGAAGCAAGGATGTAATATTGCCCACTAGTGCCAAGGATCACTCGGGGTCTTCCCACACCTGAGGACACAACATGAGGATTTGGACAGCTGTAGAGACAGGGCAGGATGTAGTTGTTTCTAAGCCTTTCATTTATACTGTGCTCAGGTTTCCAAATGAAAAAGGGATGGAGCTGGAAGTACTTTGGTGACGGAAGGCCCATGTTTGACTCTATAAGCTCAGGCTGAGGTGGATAGCGCCACAAGGAGACCATATTCATTAGGTGTCTTACTGGGTGTGATCCTGGCCAGAGCCCCATAGACTCCATCTCTATTTTCATCCAAATTCTTTGATGAAGAGAGCAGTTCCAGTGGCTAATATCTTGCAAGTAGCTAGTAACAGGTGCTTCCGTCTGTGCAGACGTCATTGATGCAGGAGCTGTAGGTGCTGATTGTGCTGCAGGAGGTGGTACAGAGCCATCAGTCTGTGAAGAAGGTCTACACACAGGAGCTGGTGGATTGGGAGAACTAGAGACTGCATGTGATGGTGGTGAAGGCTGTGGCAGAACTGCACGGAACACAAAGCAAAGGAAATAAATGCATATATATATATATATATATATATATATATATATATATATATATATATATATATGCGTGTATAACACATTTAATGCTCGTGTGTTTAACTGTCTTTACTTTTTTTGTTCAAGTAGCTGGGAACAGGGGTTTCAGTCAGTGCAGACGGCATTGGTGCAGGTGGAGGTGCTGATTGTGCTGCTTGAGGTGGTATAAAGCCTTCACCCTGTGAAGAAGGCCTACACACAGGAGCTGATGTTGATGGAGGCTGCAGCAGAGCTGCAAGGAAAAGCACAGGGAGGAAATTAAAAACATATTAAAACACTGAATGTACATGATATGTATTTGATTGTCTTGACTACATTACAGTAAATGACTAATCATTATTTATTATTTTATTCTATGTATTTTGTTATTTATTCTAGTAATGCACATTCTGATAATGTTCAAATGTCTGTAAGTAAACAGTCCATTTTTTCACAACAAATAAAAACAGTTTAAATAGCATGCATACAATTCATGAAGTGCACTCACCCTCACCACTGGTATATTCAAACCTTGACAGTAGTTAGAACAAAATAACATGTTTTTTAGAACAGGCAAGAACAGTGCCAAAACAACAAATAAGATAATTAAAAATCAGAAATGGAGGATAAGTCTGTATGTAACCGAATAAGCCTCCAAAACTGATGTGTAAAGTAACCTGTTGTAGATAAGACTGTGGATCCTGTGGCTGCAGATGATCCTAAAAATTAGGCATTATAATTTGAATGGTTTCTCTCCAGTATGTACAATTTTATACCAATTTTATAAGAATTTGACATGGGTATATATAACACATATGACACAATACTTGATTTACTTACTCAGCTGTGTGAGATATTTTGTTGGAGAAATACTCAGCATCATCCTCTCCAGTTCTTCATCCTCCTCCATTACTATAAAATATAACAAATGCATCAGTAGCTAGGCAGGCTTTAAGAATCAATATAAGCAAACTTGCATGAATTTTATTAACTCACCAGGCTGATCAGAGTCAGTAATGGAAGGAACAGGTGGTCTTGCAGCGGAAGCTGATGGTGAGGGCATCGGAGGAGTGTTTTTGGTCATCTGTTTTTGCTGCTGTTTTAAAAGATACTGCTGCAAATTGTACATTTTGCTGCCTGGCACACACTTCTGCCTCATTATAAAGAAAGCATATCCGTCTGCCCTGGTATCCCAAATCTTCCTCCAAGTGTCTTGTGCTCTGGATCCAAATCCAACAGTATTCCTCTGTCAAAACTGGCACTGCGTCTGGCCTTTGAGACAGATACTGTTTAAGATCTTCAATTTCCTTGAAGCTTCTTGAATACTCAAGAAAGGAAATGAGGCTATCCTTGCATGGACCCTCTGGGTTGAACTGCCCAGCCTGTTCTTCTTCCTCAACCCTATCGGACAGGTACAAAGCATAGCTGACATCATTCTCTAATAACCACTTGAAAGACTTGCCCTTGTACTTGCCGAACTGAAGAATGCATTCTCCCAACACCTCTTGCTTGTCAGAGACATCCCCTCCTCTATGTAACACAACAGAACGGGCGTTCAACTTGACCAGATCTTCTCTTTGAGGTGTTGACTTGTCCTGCAGTAAGGGGTTGTCTTTAATTCTTTTTGCCTCTTCTGATGGGTCCCGGCGTAAATGGCCCGACGGGCCTTTCCTGAAAGACACTTTGACTTTCCCTGGGAAGAACACTGTTTTCTTCATGATGCTGTTCTGAAATCAGAATGTATTCATTAGCGTCTCAGCATAAGCATTTAAATACTTACAGTAACAAAATGAAATAAGACAGTTAATACTAAAGCATCAGTGATATATATAAAAGAGTTATTTTACAATGCTATAATATTCTATAATATTACTGTTTCTTAACTGAATAAATGCAGCCTTAGAGCACGTACTGTTTATTAAATTTGCATTATTTAATATTCATTATTTAAATTGCTTTAAAAATGTTTATATGTATATATAAAAAGTTAACAAGTTAACTAATTAAAAATGTTAAATTATACCATTAAATTGTACACATATATATATATATTTGTTTGTAATTTAAATGTAATATATGTGTGTGTCTGATATTAATTACATTATAGGAGGACCAAACCCGCAGAAATTAAATGAATAAATAAACATGTAAACAAATAAAAAGATAAATTTGATAATAGGAAAATAAATAAAGGAATAAACGACTTGATAAAATAAATATGATTTATTCTTTATCAAACTAATTTTTGTATTATTTCCCTTAATTTATTTTCTGCTTTTATTTATTTGCTAATTAATATTTATATTTGGTAAGCAAAACCAACCAATCTAATTATCATGCACATCAAAAAAATGTAAGAATAGATATAAAACTAAAGAAAGAAAAATAAAAATAAATAAAGATTAAAATAAATAAATCTGAAAATAAATACATATTGGAATAAATAAATATACAAATAAATGAATGCATAAATAAATATAAGAATAAATGGAACAAACAAATAAATAAAATAATAAATAAATACAATTAAAAATAATACAAATACATTAAAATATAAAAGCAAAAAATTATAAATTAGGGGAAAAATATACAAAAATACATTTGATTAAAATGAATCATATTTATTTTATCAAGTCGTTTATTCCTTTATTTATTTTCCTATTATCACATTTATTTATCTATCTATTTATTCATTTATTTATTCATTCATTTTTAATTGCAGGTTTGGTCCTCCATACTACTGCACATTACATCTTACTCCACTGTTAACATATATTTTAAGCATAGTAAGAGATTATGATGAAACATTCACCTTTACAAACAAAGATACTCTTATAAAATAACAGCTGTATTCACAACGAGGAGTTTACTGTTTCTTATCGTCACAATCCATTCAACATGATAACAATACGATTACATGACAATATACATGCAATTTAAATTATAAAATATTTGAATAATAATGTATATGCGGTCACCTGAGGGAAAATCTGTCTGCAGGTAGTTTAGACAGCAACAAAACAAAACAAGTTTGCTGACAAGTCGGTAAACAAATATCTCTCCGTTCGTAAAACGGGTCTCCCCTCCTCCACTGCGAATGACTGACAGATGACACTATGCTTTTTAAACTACCCGCCACGGAAAAGCGAAACAGGAAGTCTACGTGTGGCCAAAGGTATATTGCATCCGTAGTGTTAAGCACTACCATAGAGAATGAGTGGGAAAAGTTAAGGGAAGTTAAGCTTAACCATTTTCGACTCCCGCCGCGAAAGGTCCTCAGTTCAAAACTGGCCGGAAACAAGTGGAGGCATTTTAAATATAAATGCTGCAATTTGCTACAAACCCTTACTTTTGAGACAGTTGAAGGCCATCACACGCGAAAGTTCTAAACTGGGCGGAAACTGTGGGTGGTTTTTGTAAAAATTTCATATGCGATTTTCTGTTGAGCAGGTCATTACACTTGCAGGGATGTTTGTGGTTCAATCTCTTTAGAAAAGGACAAAAATAAAACAAATGACCATTGAGGTTTCCTGTACAGTAATAAAAAATGTTTTGTCTGCCAACAAAATTAGCAGCTTTTGCCATGTTAAAAACACTGGGCAGTCTATAGTTTAATTTGCTTTTGAACAAGCGTACCCTAGAAGAGGTGGGACTGACATACAAACCAAGTTTCCGTAGTGTAGTGGTTATCATGTTAGCTTTACATGCGAAAGGTTCTCAGTTCTAAACCCGGCGGAAACAAGTGGAGGCATTTTAAATATAAATGCTGCAATTCGCTACAAAACCCTTACTTTTGAGACAGATGAAGGCCATCGTACCAAGGAGCTGTAGGTAGACTGCCATGCCGAATGACCTCTATACTGTTGTTTGTGGAATTTACAGACTGTCACACTGCTTGCAGGGCAGATTATGGGAAGGAGCCATCTTCTAAAAATACTATACTATACTACTATACTATACCTCGACTATACTAACGAGGAGTTGTAGAGACCGGTAGATGTACCCGATCAGAGCGACTTCCAGGAACGGCGTCATGTGTCAAATATGAAGTGTCTGTATAAAACGTGTTACATTATTAAATTAGAGACCTTGTTTTTTAATATGGAGCCTGGTAGGTCAAGTCAATAAGTTCATGCAATTTTTTTTAAGTGCCAGGTCCAAACAAAGAGAGTTTCAGTTCATCTGCACCTGCCAGCTGCTAATGTATTGCAAAATTTCTTTTCTGAACGCACAACAGGGCTTCCAGCCTACATCCAACGGTCTTGCGTTGGTGGTATAGTGGTGAGCATAGCTGCCTTCCAAGCAGTTGACCTTGGTTCGATTACCTGCCAACGCATTGCATTTTGCTCAAGCTGTCGTTAAAACAGATGTCCGGGGACCCTGGCCTGCTCCTCCTGTAACTCGTTTGCTGCAGCAAAACTTTTGTACTGGTCTTTTGGCAGCAGTAAAGGACTGGATCTCCCCGTCGGGGAATCGAACCCCGGCCTTACGCTTGACAGGCGGAGATACTTTCCAATATACTAACAAGGAGTTGCAGAGACAGGTTGTCGCCCCCGATCAGCGCGACTACAGCTCGCTACAAACAGCCTTCCCATTTCCAGGAACAGCGTCATATTAGCTCAACGCTTCACAGAAGCCAGTGAATCCAAAAAAATAATCTAATACCATTTAAATATGAAGTGTCTGTATAAAAAGTCTCACATTTTTAAATTAAATACCTTGATTATGAGAATTCTTCCTGTATGGGTTCGATTCCTGGGTCTGTCCATTCTTGCTGTATGGGTTCGATTCCCGGCCAACGAATTGCATTTTTCTCAAGCTGTCTTTAAAACAGTCGTCCGGGGCCCCTTGCCAACTTCTCCTGTAACTTGTTTGATGGAGCAAAACTTTTGTTAAGGTCTTTTGGCAGCAGTAAAGAACTGGATCTCTCCATCAGGGAATCGAACCCCAGACTTACGTGTGACAGGCGGAGATACTTTCCACTATACTAACGAGGAGTTGCAGAGACAGGTAGTTGTCCCCGAACAGCGCAATTTCCAGGAACAGCGTCATGCATCATTTTACCTCAACGCTTCACAGAAGCCAGTGAATCCAAAAAATAATCTAATACCGTTTAAATATGAAGTGTCTGTATAAAACTTGTTACATTATTATATTAGAGACCTCTTTTTTAATATGGTGCCTGGTAGGTCAGGTCAATAAGTTCATGCAATTTTTTTAAGCCTACATCCAATTGTCTTGCGTTGGTGGTATAGTGGTGAGAATAGCTGCCTTCTAAGCATTTGACCCGGGTTTGATTCCTGGCCAACACGTTGCATTTTGCTCAAGCTGTCATTAAAACAGTTGTCTGGGGACCCTGGCCAGCTTCTCCTGTAACTTGTTTGCTGGAGCAAAACTTTTGTACCGGTCTTTTGGCAGCAGTAAAGGACTGGATCTCCCAAGTGGAGGCACTTTAGACATAAATGCTGCAATTCGCTACAAAACCCTTACTTTTGAGACAGGTGAAGGCCATCGTACCAAGGAGCTGTAGGCAGACTGCCATGCCGAATGATCTCATCAATAGGTTTCTGTAGTGTAGTGGTCATCACGTTCACCTAACGTGAAAGGTCCTCTGTTCGAAACCGAGCAGAAGCAGCGGTTGGATTCTGACAGAAAATTTAAACTGTTTGCCACGCTAGGGGGGTGTAGCGCTCATTTCCTTTATATGCTTTTTAACAAGCGTGCACCTAAAGATTTATGTCTGCAACCTGAAGACGTGTTTCCGTAGTGTAGTGGTTATCACGTTCGCCTCACACGCGAAAGGTCTCCAGTTCGAAACTGTGGGTGGTTTTGCAAAAAATTTAGGGGTGTAAGAAAAAATCGATACACTTAAGTATCGCGATATTTTACTTGGCAATACTGTATCGATTTTCAAAAACGCAATATCGATTTTTTTTTTAGTTTACGTGCAAAAATATTCATGGTTCAAGTTTATGTTGTGTTTAAAATCCCTACCACTAGATGGCTATGCTGAGACGCACCACTAGTCTCTCGCCTAACCGCGTCTAACTTTTTGCTAAAAGCTAAAAACATAGCTATGGCTGAACCCCGCGTAAGACCGGCTCCTGCTGCATTCCGTGCTGAAGTGTGGAATTATTTTGGTTTCCAGAGTAAAGAGGGCTCTACAGATATCGACAAGAACCATGCGGTTTGTAAACTGTGTCTGGGAAAGATTAAGTACTCTGGTAATACCACGAATTTGAGGGCACATTTTGCAAGACACCATTCAGACACTCAGTTAAGCGAACAGCAAGCTAAATGAGTCGACCCCTCACAACTCACCCTTGTTCAAGTTCAAACGCACAAATTACCAACGACTTCAACTCGTGCAACCAAAATAACCCAGTCGGTAGTTTATTTCATTTGTAAAGACATGCGTCCGCTCAGTGTGGTTGAAAATGAAGGTTTCCGTTATATGGTGCAAACAATGGAGCCTCGTTACACTATACCGTCCCGGCAACACATCACTGATATCGCTGTGCCCAATCTTTACAAGGAGGTTAAAACAAACGTGCTGGAATGTCTAGCTTTAGCTGAGAAGGTTGCCTTGACATGTGACGCTTGGACGTCTAAGGGCGACTGAGTCATATGTGACTATTACGGTTCATCACATAACTGACGAATGGAAGCTGGAATCCTGTGTACTGCAGACGAGAGCGATGTACGACAGCCATACCGGAGAAAACATCGCTGCCGTACTGAAAGAGGCCGTTGCTGAGTGGCGTCTGGACATAAAAGATCCCGTCTTAGTTACGGATAATGCCGCTAATATGCATGTGGCAGCTGAACTTGCCGACATGAGCCACATACGGTGTTTTGCACACAGTCTTAACCTCGCCTCACAGAAAGCGCTGAAAGTGCCATCAGTGGATCGACTACTCGGCAGGGTCAGACGCGTCACTGCATTTTTCAGACGCAGCACCATAGCTAGCCACCAGCTTAAACAAAATCAGGACCTGCTATTATTTAACAATACTATTACAACATTATTTTCCTGTTATGCATATGCATTGCAGTCAGGGGCTGTGTATTTTCTGACAATTTACATTAAGTTCTTCAATGTTTCCTTTAGGAATCGTGTTAGTGTTTTTGCAACACAAAACATGTTGGATGTACTAGGGTACATGTTGTGTACTAGGAATAGTGCAAGCACTTTATTTTATTGACATAACAATGTCTTTTCTTTTTTGAGATTGTGTGATTTTTCAGATTTCTTTTTTTATGTATTGTGACAGGGTCTGTATTTATTTTATTTTATTATGGCTTACTTGAGCATATAAAAATGTGTTCACCAAGAACCTGTGAGCACAGTCCCAAACTGGCAGTTTGATTTTGCTTGTACTGAATTGTTGTTTACCTAAAGTAAACTTGTTTGACTTTTATGCACATCATGTCTTTTTTCAAATAATACTTTTTTCTAAAATGATACTCCTACTTTTAAAATAAAAAATCGCAATATATCGCATTATGCACAGTATCGGAATATATCGCGATATATTGAATCGTGACCCATGTATCGTGATACGTATCGTATCGCCAGATTCTTGCCAATACTTAGCCCTAAAAAAATTCGTATGCGATTTTCTGTTGAGCAGGTCAGTACACTTCATTGACCTCTGTTCTGTTGTTTGTGGAATTTACAGACTGTCACACTGCTTGCAGGGCATATTATGGGAAGGATCCATCTTCTAAAAAGCACATGCACCTCATCAATAGGTTTCTGTAGTGTAGTGGTCATCACGTTCGCCTAACGTGCGTAAGGTCCTCGGTTCGAAACCGAGCAGAAACAGCAGTTGGCTTCTGAAAGAAGATTTAAACTGTTTGCCACGCTGTTTTAAAAAGTGTGCACCTAATGATTTATGTCCGAATCTTGAAGATGTGTTTCCATAGTGTAATGGTTATCACGTTCCCCTCACACGCAGAAGGTCCCCAGTTCGGAACTGGGCGGAAACTGTGGGTGGTTTTTGCAAAAATAACGTATGTGATTTTCTGTTGAGCAGGTCTGTACACTTGCAGGGATGTTTGTGGTTTAATCTCTTTAGAAAAGGACAAAAATAAAACAAATGACCATTGAGGTTTCCTGTGTTTCGCTGTAATCCTGCAATTCGCTACAAAACCATTACTTTTGAGACAGGTGAAGGCCATCGTACCAAGGAGTTGTAGGCAGACTGCCATGCTGAATGACCTCTGTTCTGTTGTTTGTGGAATTTACAGACTCTCACACTGCTTGCAGGGCAGACTATGGGAAGCAGCCATCTTCTAAAAAGCACATGCGTCTCATCAATAGGTTTCCGTAGTGTGGTGGATAACACGTTTGCTTTACAATTTTTCTGAAATGTCAGGACTTAAAATTCTGAACTGAATTGCAGTGCTTTGTCAACATTACTGCATTTCTGGATAAACTTGCAAGAGGGTTAAAGACTCTAGCTTGAGCCCGCAGCCAAAGGTTAGGTTTGTCAGAAGTGGGATTCAAACCCACGCCTCCAATGGAGACTGCGACCTGAACGCCAGCTGCCGAAGGATAGTCCGTCAAAATGGGGATAATGTTGAACGCCACAGCCAATCACGTCGACGCGCTATAACATTTGCAGCCAATTAGAGAGCGCCATTCTTGACATTATAACATTTTCAGCCAATCAGAGGGGGCCATTCTTGACTTTTTCCTTAACATTTTCGACATTTGACCAATCAGAGTACAAGGAAATGTTGATGGCACGTTTACGCTTAACACCGCTAGGAGGAGGAGTCAGGAAGCTAGCAAAGTGTCAATCAAGTTGACAAACTGAGCCGAAGGTGTACGAAGTAATGACATATCCTGTGGGGCGTGTCAGAGGGCAAAAAGTTCAGACGTCGAGCATCACTGTCACGGAGGTCAGGTAGCATCATTTTAACGGAGGACTGCGAAACATATTTTCCGGTCACTTTAACGGTATTTTCGGACAATGTCATTTTATATTTGTATATAATTGTATATATATTATAATTGTAAATATCGTGTGTGCTTTTTTTTAAGAAATCATTTTTATTGATAGTAGTTTTGTTCGATATAACCTAACCGTTAGCCCCCCAACAAAAAAAATGTCTGGCAAAAAATCCCATAAAGCCATGTCAGATACTGACTGGATTGCAAGGCTAAAAAAGTTTGCCAGCACAGAAGTTTGGCCATCAAATGAGGGTAACAGGCCAGCTCCTCGACAGAAGAAGTGGCATGATGAGTATCAAAGGGTGAGTGTGCTTAGACCGCTCGGAATCTAGGGCTTCACCGCCTTAGACCGCTCGGCCATCCTGACATGACGGCCGGTGGTGAGCAGCATTTTTGCACCTACACGGAATGGCAGATGATCTAGAATCTAGGGCTTCACTGCTCACCCGAGTCAGAGCACATGCCTCATTGGCGCAGTTAGGCAGCGCGTCAGTCTCATAATCTGAAGGTCGTGAGTTCGAGCCTCACACGGGGCAGAATGGTGCTTTTTGATACACGGGACCGTGCAAACAAAGGAGGTGCTTTCTGTATTCCCTTTTATGCCTATGTCCATTTCTTCATATGCACTGTAATTGAAATCCAGTGTTTTTTTTAAGACTAATGTTGAAAAAATGCAGTAATAGTATTACTCTCATATTCTTGTCATATGTGTCAGTGTTGTTACAATATTTTGTTAAGGCTTATATCATTCTTTCATTCTAATGGCATGTCTTGTTAATGCTAATGTAATGTTTTACATGACATTCCTTGAATCTTGTGTCATGACACTCCACCCCATGCCCCCAAACCCATGACATTTCATTCCAAGAAATTTCCAAGAAACCTTGCCATGAAATTCTGCTGCATCTTCTTCCGGTAAACATCACAACATGTTATTTCGTGAAATTCAGTTGAATCCGATTCAATCAACATGTCCATTTTTTCTGAAATGTCATGACTTGAAATTCCAAGTGCCATAGAATCCCATACATTGCACTAAAGTGTTACTTTAAAGGTCATGTACTGCAGGTCAGTGTTACTTTAATGTTAGATAAAGCTATATAAGCTATATAAAGACTGTAGCTTGAGCCCGCATCCAAAGGTTAGGTTTGTCAGAAGTGGGATTCGAACCCACGCCTCCAGGGGAGACTGCGACTTGAACGCTACCTGACAGCCGTGCGGCTGTTTCACAACAGCCAATCAAGCGCGAGCACTCCATCATTGTTGAGCGAATGGCGTTCTCGGACTTCATCTTTGTCAGAGTTCCTCGGCCAATCACGCGTCGTATCTTCATCTTTGCTTGGCGAATGGCGTTATCGGGCTTCATCTTTTTCAGAGTTCCTTGGCCAATCACGTTTCGGATCTCCATCTTTGCTGAGCCAATGGCGTTCTCTGGCTTCATCTTTGAGAGGATTCTTTGGCCAATCACGCATCGAATCTTCATCTTTCAGGCGGCGTGGAGAGACGGGCTCTTTTTTATTCTCAGGTATACCCGCGCCGAAGTATTGCCGTTCATTCATCGAATGTCAACAAGTAAGATAAACTACATTGACAACAATACAATAATACATATTTCATTTTCTTCTCGTATTTTATGACCCATTAAGGTGTTTACTGTTATGATCTATCGCGATCTTGATCTGCTGGCAACCTCAGCATTTCATCTTAATGTGTTGATGAACTACATTAACATCAGCAACATATTTTTCATATATTGCTAACTTTTTCTCGTATGTTATGCTGCATTAAGGTACTTTTTAATGTTATGATCTATATATCTTGATGAGCTAGTATATTGCAGCACTTTTCTATTACACTATTTTTTGATAAACTACAATCTACATTAACAACAACATATTTTAATTTGCATTTTAAAATGTAAAGTTGTTTAGTGTCATGATCAGTCTTGATGTAGTATACTGCAGCACTTCTCATGTTATTGTCTCCAATGATGAATTACATTAACAATAATATATTCGTGGATTTTTACCTTTCAGTGTTCTTTAAGGTGTGTTTAAAAATGTCAATATCGATCATGATTCTGGTATGTTATTGTTTAGTGTTTAGTTATAGTAGTACTGTATCAAATACAGTAATAAGTAGTAAAGCGTTAGTAGCTAAAAAGACTAAACATGTTTCAAATGTTCCAGAGATGTCTAAAAAGTCACACAAGGCCATGGGGGACGATGAGTGGATGTCCCGTCTGCGGCGGTTTGCCAGCACAGGGGTTTGGAAAATAAAAATAAAAATTTTGCTTTTTATTAAGCTTGCAAAAGTGATACCACCTTTTACGGTGGATAACAATGTTGGCTATATCTAGTCCCATAGCTCCTCCAACGATTAAATAGGCAGAGACAATTTCTGATAGGCTTTGGGTTTTGCTCATTTATTCAAAAAAGTATTTTGTATAAAGCTTTTAAATCTTACCTCAAACAAAGTTGATGTGTCAGCAGTCCATTACCATTACCTATATCAATAATATTTATGTTAGGATTAATTTAGGATCAATTAATTATGGATTAATATATCCATGTAATTGACTATCTAATTCTAAGCTGCAAACAAATATATATATATATATATATATATATATATATATATATATATATATATTTGTTTGCATCTTAGAATTAGACAGTCAATTACAATTTCATCTGCGATTTGCAGTTAGGCTCCATTAATTAGTGTATAATTGTAAATAAATAAAATATATATATAATGTGAATATAATTAATTTGTGGCCACTGTGTGTATTTCTCCAAATATCAAAATATACGTATCCACAGATTACGAAGCACAGGTTTTATTTATGACCTCATTACAGATATAAAAACACAAGCAAACAAAAACATTTAGAAATGATTTGGATTTTAAAAATTGCCAAAGAGACCAGTTAGTATTGAATTTATTTTTATTGGGTGTTATATTTATTTTTATACAGCTTCTCCTTGCTGTTTCTGCTCTCAGACTCTTGCTGGTGTACAGGGACGGATTGTCCTGATTAAATGTATAAATGTCTGTGAATGTTAGATTTTGGCATGCCTGTGCGTAATTAGATCGGTAAAATGTACCACGAATGAAAGATGAATACAACCTGTTTTCCTCATTCTTGATTGTTCTTTTACCAGACCACAAGTGCTCCACCTGCATCCACTCCTACCGCTGTCCCAACCTCTATCTCAGCCCCGACCTTTACACGGCCTGCACTTAACTTATCAATGGTAAAGCATTATTTTAATATTTGAGTAGATTACCTCCTCCACAAGCAATGATCTCCGGAATTTCCCAATGCCTTTTATTGGTAGGCTGGAAGATTATTTGTGTATTCTTCAATAGGGAATTCATATCATCAAATTTCCAATGCATGTATGATATTACATGAATGTCAATCTGTTCAATAATCTCCTTCTTTTAGTTTACAAAGCCACGATTTGGGGGATCCATTAGTTCAGCAGCCAAACCCAGCCTAAATGTACAAAGGCGGATTCAGGTAATTTAAAAAGACCTTAATATGTTTCATCATCATCATCTTTATTATGGTTGTTGATAATGTACAATATGTATCTTTATAGCCTGGTAGTCACAGTCCGCCTCCTTCAGCCAGACCCAGTCTTTCACCTTCATCCAGTCCTTCTCATTCAAGCATTCAACCGGCAGCCAGTGCTTCTCCTTCTGCAGCCAGACCTCCTTAAACCAGTCCGTCTCCTGCACCCAGACCTGCTTCTGCAGCCAGACCTCCTTCTGCAGCCAGACCCCCTTCAGCCAGTCTGTCTCCTGCAGCCAGACCTCCTTCTGCAGCCAGACCTCCTTCTGCAGCCAGACCTCCTTCAGCCAGTCTGTCTCCTGCAGCCAGACCCCCTTCAGCCAGTCTGTCTCCTGCAGCCAGACCTCCTTCTGCAGCCAGACCTCCTTCAGCCAGTCTGTCTCCTGTAGCCAGACCTCCTTCTGCAGCCAGACCTCCTTCTGCAGCCAGACCTCCTTCAGCCAGTCTGTCTCCTGCAGCCAGACCTCCTTCAGCCAGTATGTCTCCTGCAGCCAGACCTCCTTCAGCCAGTCTGTCTCCTGCAGCCAGACCTCCTTCAGCCAGTCTGTCTCCTGCAGCCAGACCTCCTTCAGCCAGTCTTTCTCCTGCAGCCAGACCTCCTTCAGCCAATCCGTCTCCTGAAGTCAGACCTCCTTCTGCAGCTAGTCCGACTCTTACATCCTTGGTGAGTGCCCATCTATTTTTTGTTGCATCTCTTACTTCCTGTGTGTGAAGTACATGTACATGTGGCTTATTCTAAAAATTAGGGGGTACATTACAAAAATTACTGTTGGTTTATGTTTCCCTGGTGAATTTGTCAACCATTACAAACAAATTGAATGTTAAACTTCAAGTAAAACATGTATATGAGTGTTATTTTTTTCCATTTAGCCATGTATACAGTGATTTTTTTAAAAATCATTTGAGAACCAGTTCTCAAATCTGCCTTAAATATAATTTTGTTTGAAGAAAATATAGGCTAATTATCATAAATGGACATGAAATGTCCCCTAATGCCCCTTTGTAGAATTACTTGTATGCAAACTTGAGAGAAACAATGTTTTAATATTACATCTCTAATCTTTCATTGCTTTTGAATCAGTTGGAGCATGTTGCCCCTTCTATGCACGGACCTGCTCCTGCATCCGAGCCAGATCAATTTTGGCTGCCCACTAAAATGAGGCAGACAATCCCCTCACAGGATCAGAGGTGGATTGCTTCTGCGATCTTTCACTCTGGCAGACTTAGGACAGACTTGAAGCTCTGGTATGAGCCACCCGTCCCTTCCCTCATCTACCACCAGGCTCCATCTCCAGATCGCTTTTTTAATCACAGGCTTCTGGTGTGGATGCCCTACCACTTGTGGAAGTTCAGACTGTTCTGTCCTGCATGTGGGAAGCAGCTGACTGGATATGGCCTCCACAAGAGAGCACGGAAGGTCCTGGACATCGACAGGTACTGCCTTATGGTAACAGAGACTCTCAGGTGTACTGTGTGTTGCCTGAGTTACCTGTCTACAAATCAGACTGTCCTGGACCAGCTCGATGTGCCCCATAGAAGACTTTTCCGTCTGATTTTGACACAAAAGTGAGTTAAAATCTACACGCCTTGTACAGAATTTTGTAATGTGTTTATAATAAAGTCATTCATATTTCAAAATTAATAATTTATTTTCTGAAGCAGAAATGTGTAATATGAAGTAAATGCAAAATAAAAGTGTTTTTTATTTACCATAAAATAAATTACATAAGCAAATCTTCTCTTTTACACAAAGGTAAGCTTGTGACATTCGTGTCATACGCATGCTGAGGGAACGGACGCTGGGCAACAGTCGCACAAGACTTGTCAAACAGCTGAGGGAGAACCACGGGGAGGAGTGGCTTGACCGTTTGGCGCACTATATGGAGGAGTGCGCTGGTTTTATCAACCGCCCCAGCCTCTTACCTGTCATGTGCCAAAAGCCTCCAGAGCCCATTGATGTCCCTACTAGCAAGTGGCTGCTGTCAGTTTATGGGAGGGACATTATCAGTCGCATAGACCACATCAAGGCAAGCATAACCTCCACGTTTGGGACCATTTTGAAAATGGACTCAACCAAACAGGTAATTGTTTGACATTATTACTGATGTTTTAACTGTTGTGAAGTTTGAAAATGATTTGTGTTATGCTTTATTAATATTTTTAATTTGGTTGATTTTAGATCACAAAGAAGTTGGCAGGCACAGCCAGGGGAACAGCACAGTGGGTGACTTCTGTTGGCAATGAGACAGGACAAATTCTTATCAGTGTCTTGACTGCTCAGGAAGGTCCAGCACTGGACACCATGGTCTCCGGACTGATTAACAGGTACAGCCAGGCGGCCGTGGCTCCACCACTGCTGCTGTACGTGGACTGTGGCTGCTGCATAGAGAAGGGGCAGAGCAAGCTACAGGCCAGATTTGGAGGATGGCCTGACCTCAATATCAGGCTGGACATCTGGCACTTCATGCGTCGGCTGGCAGTGGGGTGCACCACTGATGCTCATCCTCTATACCCAGTCTTCATGTCACGTCTCTCTGCGTGCATTTTTGAATGGGACCCAGATGATGTGGCTTTGTTGCGGCGGGCAAAGAGAGAGCAACTGCAGGAGGAAGGTGTGCCTGTCATCACAGATAACCTTGTGGACCGACGCATCACCAAAAAAGAGCTGGCGCTCTATTGCCGTCGGAGGACTCGTGGGGTGGAGTCCACAACCCGCTACCTTGACAGGCTTCTGCAGGAACTGAAGGGGGATAAGGGGAGAGATATGATGGGGGTTCCTTTGCTGGACACAGTGAGGATAGAGCACATCTGGCGTGTTTGAGATGAGGCATGTTAAGTGATCCAGGATCCGCCAGGTGTGTTTCTCTACACTGTGACGGGCACCACCACCACCAAGGGAGGATTAGTTCTCATGAAGTACAGATGTGCTAGGGGCTCGACCTCACTTGAATCTTTCCACTGCCACCTAAACAGGTTCATTCCAGGTTTGTGGCTCATTGTGTTTGCAGTATAGTATATATTCAACACAATAGAACATCTAATATCACTTTATATTTTCTGAAGGAACTCATTATCCCAGTTTCATGATTTTCATTGTTCACTTCTTTACAGGAACCAGTGCTAAAACACTGAATTTTCAGTTGTATCTCCTGGAAGGCCTGAACAGGTGGAACCAAGACCAGGCAGCAGCATCAATTTCCACAAAATCCTCCCCTCTTCTCACCTACGTAGGGCAGGTGGTGCAAAGCATCAACACCAACAGCCTAAATGTTTTTGGAGAGAAGCTTGTCCCCACCTTCCAACCTCCTGCACAGTACACTGGTAAGACTCTCACTGTACATTTTACAGCACATGGTTCTTTGCTAATGCAAGGGCTATATGTTTAACACACTGCATTCTGTTTTTAGGGGAGCTAATTGGAGTGGACTATCTACTTAGTCAGACAGGGCAGCCACTTCAGTCAATAGATGCTGACAATGAGCAGACAGACCAGCTGCTGGAGGAAGTAAATGTAGATGAGCAGGATGAGGGATTTGAGGAGGACATCAATGAGGACCCTACACTGAGTTTCCTCCTTGAAGATGAAGCTAACTATAACCCACCTACAATTCAGCCTGTTCATCCCTCATCTCAGTCTTCTGCTGCCTCATCATAGTCTGCTGCTGCCTCATCCCAGTCTGCCTTCTCCCAGTCTGCTGCTCCCTCATCCCAGTTTGCCTTCTCCCAGTCTTTTGCTGCCTCATCCCAGTCTGCCTTTTCCCAGTCTACTGCTCCTTCATCCCAGTCTGCTGCTCCTTCATCCCAGTCTGCTGCTCCTTCATCCCAGTTTGCAGCTCCTTCATCCCAGTCAGCTGCTGCCTCATCCCAGTCTGCTGCTCCTTCATCCCAGTCTGCTGCTCCTTTATCCCAGTCAGCTGCTGCCTCATCCCAGTCTGCTGCTCCTTCATCCCAGTCAGCTGCTGCCTCATCCCTGTCAGCTGCTCCTTCATCCCAGTCTGCTGCTCCTTCATCCCTGTCTGCTGCTCCTTCATCCCTGTCTGCTGCTCCTTCATCCCTGTCTGCTGCTCCTTTATCCCAGTCTGCTGCTGCCTCATCCCAGTCTGCTGCTGCCTCATCCCAGTCTGCTGCTGCCTCATCCCAGTCTGCTGCTGCCTCATCCCAATCTGCCTTCTCCCAGCCAGCTGCTGCCGCCTTCTCCTCTCAGCCAACTACATCCATAGACCAGTATGCACCAGGTTCCCCCACTCATGTGCCTGAAGAGCTTTTGGTATGTAAATTTCACAATAGGAACTTGCCACGAGCAAATTAATTTGTAATTCGACAAACTGATTAATACTACCATTAAGATGTAATTTCACTGATCTCTTTTTTTCTTTACCATTTAAAATGATACTGTTTTAGGCTGTGGATGACCAGAACATTCCAGGAATGGACCGGGTGGACAGACTGGCTGAGTATTTGGTAGAGCTGAGGACAAGCACAGGGTTAACACTGAGCAGGCAGCAGGTATGTAAACATTTTGAATGTTTGTTAACTTGGAAAAGACCACACAAAACACAATGTGACTGTAAAAACAGTGTTACTGAACTATGTATGCGAAATTACCAGTTTCCTTTTAACTCTGCTATGCCTCTATACTTCTATCCTTCTTCAGGTTGATGACATTGTGTGCTTGTGGCAGAGCCTGCTTGAATATGACAAGCAGCGAGTGAAGTTTGCTGCCAGACACCAGGACAGGCTGACAACAGGGAGGTTCAGGTCTCCAAAAAAGAAGGCTGTTTTCAACCCTGGAGTGGACAGCCTGAAACGGAGTGTGTTAGCATCTACAGCTTCACCTGCCCAATGGCCAGACTGCTGTCGTCTCGTGGAGGCCATTTTCATCAGGCTATGTCGCATCCATCAAAGTCCGAGGAAGAAAGAGAAGGTGACGCTGAGTCGCTGGTCTCTCATTTTACAAGATTACCGAAAGATCCGGCAGCTGATCCTGTCTAATGGTGCCATCATGCAGGACACTACTCTCCAGCTGGTGGAGGTAAATCAGACCACTCTGGTTCAGTGGCACAACGGCAGGGTTAAGAAGCAAGATCAGACTCTTCTGCTTCAGGGGATCGATCTGCCTGACCCTCTTGGTATTGCTGCTGAGGCTCTCCCACCTGCCAGTGTACGTGCTGTTGCTCCACCCCAGGTCCAGGGAGAGCAACATATTTACAAACTGCCACAAAGCACAGCTGGGCAAGCTAGATTAAAAAGGCGCATCACTAGCTATACAACTGAGGCAGTCATACCCAAGCTGACAACCCTGAGGCCAATAATTCCTCGGCCCGTTGGCAGCCTTCAACCAGAACCTGTCCTTCCCAGCCCCAGCGCGACTGTCCCTCTTGCCTCCCACACTACCCCTACCTTCACACTGTTTGTTGTCCCCCAAAACCCTTTTCCTGTAGCCCCAGCCACTCCCAGTTTCGTCCTCCCAGCTCCTGCCACAGTCAGTCAATCTCAACCCACCGTCCCTCGTCCATACCACAGAAAGGTTGAGGCAAATACCTGCAGGAAGTGTGGACAATTTAGGACAGCAGCGACTGGGCACAGCCAGTTTAGAGGGACTATCTACTGCCCTGTCACAGAGACACTTACGAAAGAACAGTGGCTTGAAAAAGTAAAGAAAAAGAAATAGCTAATTTTTTATATATTTTGTATATTTTTTTATATATACATTACATTATTTTATGTATATATATATATATATATATATATATATATATATACTCACTACTATGTATATAGTTTTATAAAGTTTTTTATCTTTGTGTGTTTATTACTATTATATATGTTATTTATTATTAGGTTGGGGGTTCGACCCCACTCAGGGACTTTTATTTTAATTATTTTATATGTTTTTTTTTAATACTCGTATTGTTTCTACTTTTGTGTGTTTACTACTGTTCTCCATGTTATATATATACTCTTTATTATGTGCATAGTTTAATGTTATATTTTATTGTTAAAAAATAAAACATTTTATTGTTCATAGAATTGTTTCTCGTCATTCAGTAATCATTCAGTGAGCCTGAGTCAAAACATTATTATAATTATTATTATTATAGGCCTATATATCTCATATGTATAGCACATTTCAAGGAACTCCATAGTCATATGGGTAATTAATAAATAAAAACGTATCGATACAAGGCCCCCACTCCAGAGCATTTTTTCACACACCGGCTTGTCTTGTGGATGCCATACCACCTTTGGAAGGTCAGGCTGTGCTGTCCTGTGTGTGGAAAACAGCTCACAGGTTATGGAGCCCACAAGTGAGCCCGCCAGGTTTTGGATGTCGATAGGTACTACCTGATGATCACGGAGACCCTCTGGTGCAGTGCCGCTGGTTGTAAGATGGGTTACATTTCCAGTGGCAAGACCATCTTGGACCAGCTGGATTTGGCACACAGAATGGAGTTCCGACTGATCCTGGCACGAAGGTGAGTATACTGAAATGATTTAGGCCTGCTCTTCTCCCTGGCCCTGCTCCTCTCACTGCACCTGCATCTCTCACTGCATCTCTCACTGCTCCTGCATCTCTCACTGCTCCTGCACCTCTCACTGCATCTCTCACTGCTCCTGCACCTCTCCCTGGCCCTGCTCCTCTCACTGCACCTGCATCTCTCACTGCATCTCTCACTGCTCCTGCATCTCTCACTGCATCTCTCACTGCTCCTGCACCTCTCACTGCACCTGCATCTCTCACTGCTCCTGCACCTCTCACTGGCCCTCATTTATCAAAAGTGCATACACCAAATTTCCAGCGTACACCCAAAACCACAGTGACTTTGATATTTATCGATATGGACGTTGGCGTACGGCACGCTCAAATCCTACGCCAGGTCAGGAGGTGGTGTACATGTACGCACGTTTTGAGTTAGTGCGGAAATGCGCAGAAAAACAATTCCTAACACCACAAAACGCACTGACAAACTAAAAGATATGAGGAGCTCTTTTCCAAAACGCGATAAACACCATTTTTAAAAATAAATTTGTATTTTATTTCTATTAATAAACTGGTGTTGTGTCTGCAAAGATGAAATTGATGATCACCATCTCCGCAGTGAACGCGCCTATAGAGAGAGTAGCCTATTTCTTTTCGTTTATAATTGTTTCGTTTAAAGACATTTCAAGCTTTCTTTATAGATATATTTCTCATGTCTGTGAGGCATATACTGAGTTTCGGTTAATTTGTGATGAGATGCGCCCCAGTTCACGTGCAATGCAAGGGACCGCGCCCGCACCTCCATGTCATGACTCATGATTATATTGTCTGCTATTTGCTTCTTATTTATTAAATCCAGGCAATTGGTTGATGAAAAAAATATTAAAATTAAGATACAATTTATACAAAACGAAATTCACTTTAAAGAAAGGCTTTCTACAAAACAAAACTTAATTAAGTGGCCAAAATCATGTCTGAGCATGTCTCCCGATATATTGCGCATCCTATCTTAGCCTATGTTCACTTTTCATAATCAACATAGATGGGGAAAAAATAACATTATTATTTTTGAACAAATATGAAACTAAATGCACTTAGTTAATGGCTACAACACGCCTAATAGTAGGCCTGAATATTGTTATCATTACTTTTTTCAAGTTCGGCACGAATTACTATTAGCCTAAATGTGTTACTTAATGATTTGAATGTATTTTTAACATTGTTGTATTTAAGGGCTGTATTTGTGTGTTATTTTTAAATTATTTGTTTTATGTGGTGGACAATATTGGAACGTGACATTGGAAATATTTATTTTATTTTTGCTATTTAATTTATTTTACTATTTATTTTGTTTGGCTTTTATTTATTTCATGCAGTTGCACTTATTTAATTTATATTAATTTATAGTATGAGTCCCTGATTATATGTTGCATGTTCTCTTCTTGTTGTTTTTTTTTGTTGTTTTTTTAGACAAAAAATGGATGGATTTATAGCGTTTTGAAAAAAAAAATACAATTAACTTTGAATTTATCATCAACAATATTGTTGTTTGATTTAATAATAATTTTTCATGATGGTGATGGTCTCGATCTCCAGAGAAGTGTCTCCTCTTTGCCGTCTTCCATGTGTCGATGGTGTAAAATGAGGGTGTGGGGGAGGCGGATACTTGAATATATAGGGGCGTGTTATTCTAATGACGATCGTTTTCAGCCGCGGCATTTATCAAGGGCAGGTATTGCGTACACCTGGATTTCAAAGGTACGCACAGCTTCATAAATCAGGCGGTGAGAGGAGTGTAAGCATAATCTTACGCCAACATATACGCCCGTTTCTACGCAAGAATGATAAATGAGGGCCACTGCCTCTCTCACTGCTCCTGCACCTCTCACTGCATCTCTCACTGCACCTGCATCTCTCACTGCTCCTGCACCTCTCACTGCCTCTCTCACTGTACCTGCATCTCTCACTGCATCTCTCACTGCTCCTGCATCTCTCACTGCACCTGCATCTCTCACTGCTCCTGCACCTCTCACTGCCTCTCTCACTGCACCTGCATCTCTCACTGCATCTCTCACTGCTCCTGCATCTCTCACTGCTCCTGCACCTCTCACTGCACCTTCATCTCTCACTGCTCCTGCACCTCTCACTGCCTCTCTCACTGCACCTGCATCTCTCACTGCTCCTGCATCTCTCACTGCTCCTGCACCTTTCACTGCACCTGCATCTCTCACTGCACCTCTCACTGCCTCTCTCACTGCACCTGCATCTCTCACTGCATCTCTCACTGCAACTCTCACTGCATCTCTCACTGCACCTCTCACTGCATCTCTCACTGCACCTCTCACTGCACCTCTCACTGCATCTCTCACTGCACCTCTCACTGCACCTCTCACTGCAACTCTCACTGCAACTCTCACTGCATCTCTCACTGCACCTCTCACTGCATCTCTCACTGCATTTCTCACTGCATCTCTCACTGCACCTCTCACTGCAACTCTCACTGCAACTCTCACTGCATCTCTCACTGCACCTGCATCTCTCAATGCATCTCTCACTCCATCTCTCACTGCACCTCTCACTGCATCTCTCACTGCACCTGCACCTCTCACTGCACCTGCATCTCTCACTGCACCTGCATCTCTCACTGCACCTCTCAGTGCATCTCTCACTGCATCTCTCACTGCACCTGCACCTCTCACTGCATCTCTCACTGGGCCTGCTCTTCTCCCTGGGCCCCTTGCTCTTACTCTTCCTCGTCCAGACATTACAGTGTGTTTTTTTCTGTTTCTGTGTCCAAAAACATCACTCCTCAAAGTCCTCCTTTTACTGTATAAGTGTCAATGTAACAGAAAAAAATAACCCCTGCCACTGAGTCTAAGCCAGACTGGAATCAGCTATGATTGGCCCAATTTACCCAACATAAATCAGCTGTGTCTCAATTATTCAATTGTTTGTTGTATCAGCTGAGATATATTGTTTTTGAACTGATATCATTGCAGAAGCAGAGGTTTTTATACTGTATCTAAGGTTTGGAATATTGTTTTTGCTATTGTGGGATGGTGTGTGTTAACATTTGTAAATACAACAAAAACAATCCATAATTTTGTTGGGAGGTATTGTCTGTTAAGAAAATGTAAGCATTGTGGAAATGTGTTCACTGACTGCATATTGTGTGAAAACGACATGAAATGTGTGCATGGTATGGCCACAAAAGACTGATGCTGTGCTAATTGTGTTTAGAGTTTTGAAAATGTGACAACTGGTTGGACAAACGCTTGTTAGCGACTGAAAAAAACTGTAATTGACAATTTACTTCAATCTTTTATTAATCACCTCTGATGTATCCATAATGTCAGCGTGATGTCAATGCTCCATTTATTAATTTACTCAAAAAATAAATATAGTTCAGTTAGAAAAGAGAGTAATTTAAAAAAGATAATAAAGATTTATTATATTCAATGGTGAAATAATAAAATAAATAATACATTTCAAGAAACCACATATTCATATAATAAATACATTTTAACATGTATCCATACAAGGAGAAATATGTTTTTATAAAATATGTGTTAAGGCAAAAAAGCACATGAAATCT
>NW_027509153.1:350000-500000 GCF_051911475.1 Siphateles boraxobius
AAGTAGCTTATTTAAAAGTACTCATGAGTAGTGAGTAGTGAATACTGAGCTGCGGATTCTACCCCTTACAATAAACACTGTGCACTACAATTTATACGTTTAAAAAAATTGTACATAATGTAATTCACATTATATTTTGTTCTTTGTTAGAAAGATTGAAGAATATCTATCATCCATCTTTTTAAAATGCATCAAATAGAGAGATTAAAAAATACCCAATTTCTCTCCAAAACGGTATCAATGTTAGTGTTTTGATAAATGAGAATCACTAATATTATCAATTACCTCACATAATGCACTGAAAAAGGCTAAGATAGTGAGCTAACACTAATTACACACTTTAATTCCATGATATTAAATATGTTACAATTTAAATGTAAATGCACATTGTTCTAGAAGGGTGGCATCATCCCTTACATTTTACACGGCTACATTTACTCACATTGTAATGCTGATAATATAATTTGTAAGGAAAATTTTGCATTAAATAGGGAAGTTATATCCAGGAAACTTTTACAAAAGAAACAAACACACACACACACACACACACACACACACACACACACACACAAATGCATGTCTCTTTGTAGTCTCGGTGAAGGGGTTTTATCAGCAGCATCCACACACACACAAAAAAAAAGTTCAACATGAAAAATGTTTTTGCGCAAGTGCACTTGCCAAATGAATACGGATTGTAATGGATCAATCAAAAAACGTTGTTTATTAACGAGCTGTAGTCACGCACTGACAGAAATGCAGTACAAGTTAACGCCATGGTTCACACTGATTCTGAATCTGGCGGCATGGCGAGCGCGAGACGCGGCAGTGCACAGATCGTGACGCGCGTCTCTCTATAATGTGATTTTGAAGTAAATGGGAGCGGGAATTTACCGCCTTATGAACTCGTCACGCAATACCCACAGCCTCAGACCAAATGTTAGGCCCTGTAGACAGGCCAGCCTATATAAATATCATATTAAGCAGAAATGTGAAATGTACCTTATTAGAGGATTGATATCTGGATTGATGCGTGAAGAATGCACTTCCACAGCAGTCACGAGTAACAGCAGGAATAGGCGGTTAAAGTTGTCTATGCTTAATTTGATTTGATGACAGTCACGAGACCGCTTACTCCAGGGGTCTCCAACCTTTTTTCATTTGAGAGCTACTTTTTAAAAAACATAGTGGCCGAGAGCTACTCATGTAATACAATACTTTAATCTCTTAAATAATGTCTCATAACTCTCATATTAACAACTATTTAAACTGTTTTAGACCTAAAAGAGTTTTTGTAGGCTCATATGTCACCCTTAAATGTCAGAGAAAAGAACAGAATCAGAGATACATTTTTTTAAAGAAAATTGTACTTTGCATATTATACTGTAAAAACAAAACCTAATTATAGTTGATTTTATAGTGCATCTTAACTAGAGATGAACTGGCATGGAAATTTCATTTCATGATTATAGTAACTAAAATGATCACGGTTATCACAGAATCCTGTTCAAAAAGTACTAATACTAGCTACACAATAAAATCAATTCACCAAGTTTTATGTCGAAAACCAGCAAATAACAAATATAATTAGCATTAATATGCACTTTTTGTTACATAAACATTAAAATAACAACATTAAAAATGATGGCCAGATTTTAAAGGAGTACTGGACATGTTATCTACTAGTATGTAGCCTACAAGTTCAAACTTTTTTTGACAAAAAAGATTTATAAAAAGAAACCTTGCATATTTCCGCCTTTTAATAATTTTTATAAAAAGAATGAGTCAAAAAAGATAAACTACTGACGTTTACAATGCACATTAGCTTATCTTTTATTATTAATAGTAAAATTCGGTCGTTGCTATGCAACCATCCACTGCGCTCTCCACAATGACAAAGAAGTTTTAGAAGTTAATGCATTTTTTCATCTCACTGCGCCTGGAAAAAATGAGCGCGTCGCTTCAATTATGAGCTTCCTACATTTGAAATAACGAACTTGAGCGTGCAAAAGACGCTATATGTGAACGGCCCCTTGGCGAGCTACCTCCAATCAGGCCACGAGCTACTGGTAGCTCGCGAGCGACGTGTTGGAGACCCCTGGCTTACTCAATCCAATCACGTTGATGGATAAAAATAAAATACATTTAAAACAAGCATGTAACGAGTAACGACCACAAACAGAAGGAAAATAGCGGAGAAATAGTACCGATACATCACTTAAAATGTACTCAAGTAAAAGTAAAATTACAAAAATTTTAAACTACTCAAAAAAGTACAATTTCTGAAAAAAACTACTTAATTACAGTAACGTGAGTATTTGTAATTCGTTACTTCACACTCCTGATTATCATCAGTCTATTAGGCTGCATTCCCACTAATTTGCAAATATATTTTGACATAGCAGACGTTTTGACGGCCATTCTGAATCTTCAAAGAAGGAAACGCTATGCATTGGAGGACACTCTTTTTTCTGCGCCAATACGATTAATTTTGCTGTGCGTTCCCATGCAGCACGCACGCTTCTCCAGCAAGAGCCCGGATAGCTCAGTCGGTAGAGCATCAGACTTTTAATCTGAGGCTCCAGGGTTCAAGTCCCTGTTCAGGTGAACAAGCCTCTTTTTGTGGAGCGGTACGTTTTGTTGTTGAGTTCTTGCTGATCTACACTGGCCTCGGGCAGCGACGCTGCAAGGCACCAAGGCAAACGACATGCCCCTTTCAGCCAGCTTGTAGTCGTGGCCGAGTGGTTAAGGCGATGGACTAGAAATCCATCAGGGAAATCCCCGCGCATGTTCGAATCCTGCCGACTACGTTGACAGCCTGCGCCTGCTTTAGTTTGTAACCTTCTGGAGGCCTAGCTTAAACTTTATAAAAGGAAAAAAAGTCACTGTTACAGGATTACCCTTGAAAAGAGTTATTTTGGTAAGAAACAGTTTTGTCTGCAAGCTAAAGATGACAAGGCCCCTTTGTATTCAGGGACACGTCAGGTAGACCGGTAGCTCGCCATGATCGTATAGTGGTTAGTACTCTGCATTGTGGCTGCAGCGAATCCGGGTCATGGCAAGATTTTCTGGGTGCCATTGAAATTGAGCTCCATGTCACCAGCTGTCCTCACCCCATCCTTCAGACTACTCTTTTTGTGCACGGCGCGTGCCCTTGAGGTGCTCTGGATGTTCGAGTGAATTGAAACTGGGACCTTCTTTGAAAGCACGAGCTCTCAGGTTCGAACCTTTAGAGAAAAGACTGAAAACGAAACGCTCCTATTTATTTCGGAAGAATCTTGCTTCAGAGAGAATATGGTGCGTGTATATTTTCTAATCGCTAGGTGTCAGTACACTCGCTGGCTGTTACCTAGAGTGCCGCGGGCTTGCTATTTGCTACAAACAACTGCGCCTTTGACACAAGTTTACAATAACGATAAGAGCGCGGCAAGTCAACAGCATTGAAGCGTGTGAAGAGGCTTTCCAGACAAGTAGCAGTGAGTTTTTGTTCTTTTTCCTAGCATTATTTTCCTTTAATTACTATTATCATCAGTCTATTAGGCTGCATTCCCACTAATTTGCAAATATATTTTGACATAGCAGACGTTTTGACGGCCATTCTGAATCTTCAAAGAAGGAAACGCTATGCATTGGAGGACACTCTTTTTTCTGCGCCAATACGATTAATTTTGCTGTGCGTTCCCACGCAGCACGCACGCTTCTCCAGCAAGAGCCCGTATAGCTCAGTCGGTAGAGCATCAGACTTTTAATCTTTTAAGGTTTTTTTTTCTATCAAATTTTTTTTTTTTTCTTTGTTATGCTGTAATATTATGGTCCAACATCTTGTGTTGTTAAAAGAAAGTGGCTGGTATTCAGAACGTTCTTCCCAAATATTCCCAAAGCCAAGTCAGCTGAGAGGATTGCGCTCCGTAATAATCCTCTGTTTTAGACACACATCTACACACATACCACCACCCAACCCCAAAAAACACACCCACCCACCCAACCAACAACCCAACAACCCAACAACCCAACACACACTTTTGTTTCTGCATAGATAACAGCGTTTTTTTTTTAACAGGAGTTTTGCTCCAACCCTAATCAATCACACCTTAAAAAGCAAATTAAAGTAAAGGGTAAAGCTACAAGCAGGTGAATTTTTTCAAGGTTGGAGGTAAACTGCAGGAAAGGGCTAGAGTTGAAAATCCCTGATTTATAAGATTTTTCTTTTCATAAGAACTTACATTTTTCCCCACAAAATGTTTTTTACTATCCTTGTAGGGACATTTGGTCCTGGACCACACACACAGGTTGGTATTCCCTGTTTTATGCGAACTTTTCATAGGCATGATTTTTATACTGTATAGACTCCATCCCTTTAACCCTAAACCTACCCATCACTGAAAACTTTCTGCAGTTTTACATTTTCAAAAAACATAATTTGGTGTTGTCTCTGCTCCGCCATGGTGCCCTGTTCTCCGTGTTCCCTTGTATTGGTTTGGTTTTGGCTTTGTTTAAATTAAGGTACCGCACCTGCACTTAAATACATTTTTCCTGTCTGCCATTCTTGCTTCCCCCATATAATAGTACGCATTACTGTACTGCTGTAACAATATAAATGTAAGTGTAATACAAGCATATAATAACACAAGTATACAATAATATAAGTGTAATACTGATAATGCAAAAGGTATATAAACATAAAGACGGGATATTCCCAGTAGTGTTTTGTGTTATCACATCACTGTGTTGTTGGTTGTTAGACATATCTCTTCATTTGTCTTTGGGGACAATTGGGGAAAAAAATATATTTTTAGTCCCCTTTCTATTGACAAAGTGATGAGCTGAATCAGATGGAGACAGTACACTTTTAATGATCGAAACACAGTATAAAGAAACAATTACCTGTTATCTTAATGTCATGATTAATCCACACAAACCCACATCGCAAGCAAGCTTGGGCCGAATGTGGCCTCAAGCTAGCACTGCTGGCCTTCTGTCGGCAATAGCACGTATCCTTTCAGCCAGAACTGGGCGTTGTGGCAACGGTGAGGGCCGATTGTTGATGGAAGGAATGTGGCCCAGATCAATCCAGTGATCATTTGGTCCAAATCAGGATTATGAACTTATTTCATTTGAAATTATAAAATTTTACTCTGTTATGATTTGGCATTTCAAAGGATACATTTTAAACAATACTACAGTTTAAAATATTGAATTCATAAAATAATTGTGTGATCATTTAACCATAATCATGCAATATTTCTGTAATATTGTTTATTGTGGGGCATATTCTTATTAATATGCTGTCATAAAATACACCAGATTTTATTCCTGTAATCCAAATCTTTGGAATATCAATGTCTTTGTGTGACAAACTGTCTAATGCAGTTCAACTTAGATTAAAAAGCAGCAAAGAAGAACCTGTTGTTTGTGCATGTGGAGTCCACCTGTGATGCGGCTGATTTTACTGCTTGCTGTTGAACTCACTCTGTCGTGTTCACTACTTCACGGGTGTTAAGCAGCAATGTAACACAGGTTAATAGGCGGGAGGTTCACTTCCCTGATTGAAGGACGGGCCAGTCAAGAGTTGAAACGTGGACCAGTAAAAATCCCCAAAAAACGGTGTGTTAGAATCCAGTAATGAATGAGTACGGGCTATAAGCAGGAGCGAGTACTAGTTTTGGCATGTTGTCTCATCAGGAGAGATGTGATCACCGGAAAGATGCTGTTTCTATCCATTGTGCTGCGGTTTTAAGTTTGTTTGTTTGCGCTACCGCCTTACTGCCGCTGTATATGTGCGCGGTTTGTATGCCTGATAACTGTTACTTTGGTCACGTTGATAAAACCTTGTTTGCGGCCTGATGTTTAACGATGTCGGCTTTATAGTATCCGTGGTTATATTTTAAGTAAATGTTTGGATTTGGAGCGTTTCACTGTCACACGAGTTACTTCCTGTTTGCGGTGCCGCATGGGTAATGCAGTTAATTGCTTTACATTGATAATGGATTACTATGCTCAGCGTTACTACTTAAAACTACACTCACTGGTTTCATTTTGGGCCAAAACACTGAGCATACCTTTTGTGGTTTTGGGCGAATGGTTTAGTGTATAACATTGACATTGTTGTATATTTGGTGTGTGTGAAACTGTAGCATTTCTGTGTTTAAATGTGTATGCTTTGTTTAGTCATTTAGTTTAAACACTAAGTATATTATAATATTTATAATATTGAATGTTGATTAAATTCCATAATATATTATATATTATTCCATAGTGTTTATAGTATTGGCTATATTGGAATTTATATTTATTTATATTTGTGTATTATTCAGAATTTATGATATATTATGTATGATATATTATGGATCCGATACAAGATGCTTCTTTCCCCTCTCTCCCTGACATGTCTGCCGATCGCAAGCTGAAGTCCAAAAGGTACACTGGGGCATTAAACATGAACACCCGGCCTCTCTTACAGCAAAGCAGCCCAGAAAGAACCAAAGGATACTCTAATCTCAAGCCTCAAATCAGCCTTGAAAAAGCACGGCTACCCACTTTCTCTGGTGACATGAGGGACTATTACTGCTGGAAGACTGAGTGGGAGGACCTACAAGAATTGGGTAACCCACAAGGTGTGGAATGTTTAAAAAGGTTCCACTTATTAAATAGTCTCCACGAAAAGGTCAAGAAGGATCTTGTCCTATCTAGCTGTGGATCCGCCGACGATATGTTTAGGCTACTGGACAGCAAATACGGGAACAGAGCGAAAATAGTCTTAATGGTCACCAACGAGGTCCAGTCTCTTCCCCCCGATAAAGGAAACAATCCAAGAAGAACCATTGAATTGATCCAGGCTGTGGAAAGGGCACTGTGCAACCTCCAGATTCTTGGTGAAGAAGACGCCGTGAAGAACTGTGTTGTTGCTCAATCTCTTGAAAGCAAGCTTCCCAGTTCACTCAAGAAGGAGTGGATTATGCACAAAACTGACCCGGAAAACAGGTTCTCTCCACTGCATCATTTTGATTGCCTCATAGGATTCTTGAAGAAGCAGGAGGAGATTCTTGAGGAGTTGGAACAGGTGGAGCCAAGCCCTGCAGATAAAGGCCCTGTGGAAAAGGGTGCTGCAGAATACCCAGATAAGAGAGGGAGGAAGGCATTCACTAAATCCACAGCAGGTCAGAAGGACGACTATCCCAGCTGTATTGTCTGTGAAGATGACTCCCATGCTGGCAAGCTATTTGCGTGCAAGGTCTCCAGGGAAGAAGATCTCTTAAGAAAAAGGGCCCATGTGAAGAAGCTATGGTTGTGCTCCAAGTGTTTGCGGCCCCACCCCAAGGATGGGAAAGGATGCACACCCAGATACCTCTGCCGAAAAGTAGACTGTCGGAAAGGAGGGATATCGGACCACAATTACCTTCTGTGTCTTAAGCCACCGACTTCAAAGAAATACAGCAGCAGTGAGGAGCAGAGCACCATAAAAATTGGAGGAAAGAAACTTGGCCTAACCAACAAACACGAAGAGTTTCTTGCAGAGCTTACTCCAGAACAAAGAGAGAAATGCAAGAATGTGTTCTCAAACAAAATATCATCAACTGTATGTGCCAAGGCTGGAGATGGACTGCAAGAACATCCAGTGGTGATGATGCTGATGGAAGTAACGACAAACTCGGGTTGACTTATTGGCTCACTAATCGACCTCACATCTGACACCAATTATATCACCAATGAAACAGCTGATCGCCTTGGACTGTGCGGTGAGAATATCAGGCTTATAGTCCATGGAGTCGGGGGGATGAAGAAGACTGTCCTTACCAAAAGATATTCCCTACGGTTGAAAGTGAAGACACCCAAGGGAGAAGTGGCAAAAAAGTTTACAGACACTGTGTCGTAAATATGAGGCTATAGCACTCAGGATCCCTGACGACACCACATACAGCAAGAGCAGATATACAGTATAACAGGACATTGAATGAGGCGAGAAGCATAAGCACTTTACAATAAAACAATATAATACATTGCAGCAAAAAAAGAGAAAATAAATTGGGAATAGGCTATGGTACAGCTGCAAAATAGATAAAAAACAAAAGTAGGGTTTAAAGAGTTTTATGTTCCATTCCCCCTTTACCTTTAACAAAAAAATCTAAGAGGTAAACTAAATTCACAAAACTCCAAATGTAAAAAAAGGGTGAGGCTTACTTATGATTTGGATTGAACAAACACCAGATGTAAAGCTGTATGGTTACCAGTGTTGGGTAAGTTACTCAAAAAAAGTAATCCACTACAAATCACTAATTACTACTTTAAAATTGTAATTTGCTTACATTACTGATTACTGCAAGTAAAATCAGATTACTAATTACTTTACTTTCAAGTTACTTTGAAAACCTATTAAAACTACAAGAATACACTGCAAAGTGAAACTCAGTTCTTTCCGTAATTTAATATTGCAGACATCCCAAGTCTCCCAGAAGTTCCGGGAGTCTCCCGCATATTGATAGTGGCTCCCTGATGCCCGCTTCCTGATGCCCACAAATTAGTTCAAATCTCCTGGAATCTAGAGTGAGCGAGCAAGAGCGCGCATGCGAGAACTGTGCTCCAAACCGCGTAGCGCGCGCACGGCGGAGAGGGAGAGAGCGAGAGACCTTTGCGTGTGTGTGCGTTTGAGCCTCATGAAGCACGTTCTCCGGTAATTCATTAAACCGCATGCTCATTAACTGACGCAGCCAGCCAAATGTGATTGGAAATGCATTTCTAAGACACAACTCTTTGCGCATGGGCGTGCGGTTTGTGTTTGGAGCTCCGTCGAATTGATTCATAAATCCTTGATTTTCTTCTTTACCACTCATTTATAAACAATCACTTTCTGTTTTTATAGCATGTGAACTTATCTTCGATACTTTTCCTTATAAAAAACAATCGGATTGCTTTGATTTCGCTACTTAGATCCAACTTTTCGAATCTCCGCTACTAGCCTTTAGCCCGCTAGCATCGCACACGTGGCCTCTCGCCTATTGATCTCATTTACACCCGTTTCACTGAAAGGATACGGGTTATATCCAGGATTTCAGTCCTAAATTAGTAGTGATATTGGTAGTATCACTACTAATTTACTGTTCATCTGTTATAATGGCGAATATATCGGATGTGTGTCTAACGTTACCTCTGAGTGCAGGTGAGGACACATTAGAGCTGCATTCGGTGCTGTTGGAGCTGGAGTCCGTGGAGAAGCAGATCCGTGGTCTGCTAGAGAGGCAAGCCGAGCTGCGAGATCGGCGTTCAGCGCTTGAAACATCAAGCGCCGATGCTCACAAGTCAGTGGTTAGTAACTTTTTGACTCCGACCTCGTCTACTCCGTGTGCTTCTCTGCACAGGACGCAAGCACCCAGGACGCGATCATCCCTGGCTTCATTCACTCCGGCACCGACACAACACCATGGGCCCTGGGTGATTCCTCAGCGGAAGACACGAGCCAGGACCAGACCAAGAACCTCTCCACCTCTCCTGGTCTTCGAGATCTCCACCCGGAACCGCTTCTCCCCTCTTCGCGAGTCGGAACGCGACGACGCCGTGATCATCAGCAGTTCCATCGTCCGTCATGTCCGTGCTACCTCAGGTAAGGGTAAGGTGCGCACTCACTGCTTTCCTGGTGCTTGTGTTCTAGATGTCGCTGCACATGTTCCCGAGATCCTGAACGCTGACGAACGCGTCGGAGCTGTTGTGCTGCACGCGGGAGTGAACAACATCAGTCTGCGGCAGACGGAGGTTCTGAAGAAGGACTACAGGAGCCTGATCGAGACGGTACGCAGCACATCACCTGAAGCAACGATCATCGTGTCTGGACCGCTTCCCACGTACTGACAAGGACAGGAAAGGTTCAGTAGATTATTTGCACTAAATGAATGGTTAATGTCATTGTGTAATGAACAGAAACTGCTCTTTGTAAATAATTGGAATCTGTTCTGGGAACGACCTAGGCTCTACTGTGCTGATGGCCTGCACCCCAGCAGAATCGGAGCGGCTGTTCTGTCGGACAACATCTCCAAGACGTTACACACCATATGACTAGTAAGTCAAAGTCCAAATCACAGTCTTTGCTGTCCCAACTTAATTGATATAAGTAGTGTAGAACATTATATAGAAACTGTGTCTATTCCTCGTTTAGTGAGGCCAAACAATAAATCTACTGTAGGATCTAGGAAAAATCTTATTGTAATTAAACCTGAAAATCTCAATATCAGTGAACAAAAACAATTTCTAAAGCTAGGTCTTCTAAACATTAGATCGCTCACACCTAAGGCGGTTATTGTAAATGAAATGGTCGCAGATAATAGTTTCGATGTATTCTGCCTTACTGAAACCTGGCTTAAACCAAATGATTATTTCGGTCTAAATGAGTCCACTCCACCAGGATACTGTTATAAGCATGAGCCCCGTCTGATCGGTTGTGGCGGCGGAGTTGCAACAATCTATAGAGATATTCTAAATGTTACTTAGAAAACAGGTCACAGGTTTAATTCGTTTGAAGTACTTGTGCTAAATGTTACGCTCTTAGATGTAAGAAAGAAATCCCTATTATCTCTAGCCTTGGCTACTGTATATAGACCTCCAGGGCCCTATGCTGATTTCCTAAAAGAGTTTGCAGACTTTCTCTCAGATCTATTGGTCAATGTCGATAAAGCAATAATTGTTGGAGATTTTAACATACACGTAGATAACACAAATGATGCATTAGGGGCTGCGTTTACAGATTTATTAAACTCCTTTGGGGTCAAGCAAAACATCAGTGGTCCCACTCATCGTCTAAATCATACACTAGATTTAATTATATCATATGGAACCAATCCAACTGATATAGATATTGTACCGCAAAGTGATGATGTCACTGATCATTACATGATAACTTGCATAATACGTACTCCTGAAATTTGTCATGTTGCGCCACGTTATAGACCAGGCAGAACAATCCTTCCAACCACTATAGATAGATTCTCAAATAGCTTACCTGATCTATCTCAGCTACTCAGTGAACCCAAACAAACAGATGAACTAGAGGAAATGACTAGCAGTTTGAGCACCATTTTCTCTAGTACACTAGAAATTGTTGCACCAATTAGATTAAAAAAGGTTAGAGAGAAAACTAAAGCACCATGGTACAACAGTGCTACGCATGTTATCAAGAGAGAAACTTAGAGCGTAACTTAGAGTGTAAATGGAAACAAACTAATTTAGAGGTCTTTAGAATCGCGTGGAAAGACAGTATGTCACGTTATAAAAAGGCTCTAAAAGCAGCCAGGGCTGAGCATCTCCGCAAACTAATAGAAAATAACCAAAATAATCCAAGGTTTTTATTCAACACCGTAGCTAGACTAACAAATAAACAAACATCACCAGAGCAAAATATTCCATTACAGTATAGTAGTAATGATTTTATGAATTTCTTCAATGAGAAAATAGAAAGCATCAGAAACACATTTGTAAATGTACAATCTTTTATGGTGTCTTATGATTCAGCCTCAATTATCGCCCCTCAAGAACAACTACACCGCTTTACAACCATAGGACAGGAAGAGTTAAATAAACTTATCATTGCATCTAAACCAACAACATGTTTATTAGATTCAATACCCACTAAACTACTGAAAGAAGTGTTACCTGTAGTGGAAGAGCCTCTTCTCAATATTATTAACTCGTCTTTATCTTTAGGTCATGTTCCAAGAATATTCAAACTGGCAGTAATAAAACCTCTCATTAAGAAACCGCAATTAGATCCAAATAACCTAGCAAATTACAGACCCATTTCAAATCTTCCATTTATGTCTAAAATTCTAGAAAAAGTTGTGTCCGCTCAATTGTGCTCTTTCTTGCAAGAAAATGATATCAATGAAAATTTCAGTCAGGATTCAGACCGCATCATAGCACAGAAACTGCGCTAGTTAAAATTACAAATGATTTACTTTTAGCTTCTGACCAAGGCTGTATCTCAATACTAGTTCTACTCGATCTTAGCGCTGCGTTCGACACTATAGATCATAAAATACTCTTGGATCGACTACAAAACTACACTGGTGTTCAGGGACAGGCATTAAGCTGGTTTAGATCGTACTTATCAGACCGTTATCATTTTGTCTGTTTAAATGTGGCAAAATCGAAGATAACGTCAGTAGGCTATGGAGTGCCGCAAGGATCGGTGTTAGGCCCTCTGCTATTCTCAATATATATGCTGCCACTTGGTAATATTATAAGAAAACGTGGAATTAATTTCCACTGTTATGCTGATGACACTCAATTATATATTTCATCACGACCAGATGAGAACACTAACTCATCTAAATTGACAGAGTGTCTCAAAGATATAAAATGCTGGATGACGTGTAATTTCCTGCTATTAAATTCAGATAAAACGGAGGTATTACTTATTGGTCCAAAAAACTACCCCCACAACCTTGTACAATACAACTTTAATTTAGAAGGATGTCCTGTTACTTTATCCACTACAGTAAAAGATCTGGGTGTTATACTAGACCGCAACTTGTCTTTCGAAAATCATATTTCATATGTTACAAGAATAGCCTTTTTCCACCTTAGTCAGTTAGTTCATGCATTCATGACCTCGAGACTAGATTACTGTAATGCTTTATTAGCTGGCTGTCCTGCATCCTCAATAAACAAGCTACAGTCTTAACATACCTGAATAGGAATGGGAACGGAAATGCCAGGGAGAGGAGACCCCACCCCATTGGCCAGCCAATCCATTCCCCAAACTAAACTAATCAGATGATAAAATAACTTATTCTGCCACAATAATATTACATAAAAAACAGTAGCAGTCAATTTCTCATGATTTACAGTAGCCTTGTGATATTGTGGCATCAGAATTATGACAATCTGTTATTCAAATTACTTTTAAAGGGTTAGTTCACCCAAAAATGAAAATTCTGTCAGTAATTACTCATCCACATGTTGTTTCAACCTCGTAAGACTTGCGTTCATCTTCGGAACACAAATTAGGATATTTGTGATGAAATCTGAGAGCTGGGTCACTCCTCCACAGGCTTCTAAGGGATTTTCTTCTCTGTGGGCCTAGAGTGAGTTTACTAGTGTAATAGCGCAGCGCTTCTGTGTCGTTAAATAGGCTCACTATTGGCCGACGCTGGTCATGTGTGTGATGCGTGTGACGTGTGAGATCTTTCAGAGTATCACGGCACTGCATGAATTTCTGCAGTAGTATTGGGATGTGAAATTAACAATTAATATTAAACAATTTAATCAGAGACTCTGATATCAGTCAATCAGGCCACTAAAAGATGACTACTGTAATTCCTCAAATAAAAACCGTAGTCAATTAAACGCCGGCTGGGCCTCTGATAGTGGCCGGGGGCGGGGTCAACACAGACAATTAAAGGCCGGTCTTAAATTAAGGCTGGGGAAAATTTAGTGTTGATAGGTAATCTCCTAAGTGCCTTTCATGTAATGACATAACGTAACATACTCATTTTCCACTAGATATTTCCCTCTAACGTTACATCTCATCAGCAATATCGATTTTGGCACGCACTGCAGGAGCTGACCACTGAGGAGCGGATGTACAGTGACGTGACATCACTGCCAAATTCAAACTGTGCTTTCGCGCTATGGCTGGCGCTGAGCTAAAGACGGACTTTCAGCGCTGGTCATACCGTCCGTATATCACAACTATTCAGTGTTTTTAACCACATAATTTTTATTTTAGGTTTCAGACATTTAGATACATATAATTTATAGCAAAACAATACATTTATAGTTTGTAAAATACACAATGGTGTCTATGGAAGCAGCAATAATTATTCATTCAAATATATTTGCCGAGGTGTTTTAGGGTGCTTTCACACCTGCCTCATTTAGTTCGGTTGAATCGCACTAGAGTTTGTTTTCCCCCTTGGTGCGGTTCGTTTGGGCAGGTGTGAAAGCAGCAATCGCACTTGGGTGCGCACCAAAAGCGGACCAAATAAGCGTACCGAGACCTCCTCGAAGAGGTGGTCTCCGTACGCTTTCAAGCGAACTCTGGAGCGGTTTGTTTGTGGTGAGAACGTGATCCGACCTCGAACAGCCCCAACTGCCAAAGAACTGCGCATTTTTGGACTTAACCAGCTGCCGTAGGCGAACAAAATTATTATTTAGATTGTCAATAGCGCTCCCTTTAAGCCATGACTGACTTACCGCGTTCTGCACTCTCACTAAAATCTCATCATAAACCCTGAAGTTGTCTGCACTGCACAGTGAATTTCTTATTTATATCGCATCTAGACTTTGTTGTTTATGGGGGGATTTGCGAAAGGATAAAGCTCGTGCTGATTCTGAACATAATTTTTTTTACTCTATTCTTCTTCCAGTTCACCGGCCACTTACTTTCATGTATTTTAGGAGAAACTGATGAATTCACGTGCTGTAATAAATCCAACAGACAGGAATCTCTTAACTGCTGCGGCCCAAACAAACATCTCACGTTACAGATAAAGATCATTGATAAAGGTTTTTTAAACGACAAAACAAACTCACTTGCATGTATTTGAGAATCGGAATAGAAGATAGTTGATAACATGGTAAGCAAGTTTGTTAATATTTAGAAATAAAAGTGCTACATCTGTCATACAGCGCTATTTTGGCTGTGGTGAATCACATGCCAAGCATGACGCGTCACCATGGAAACATGGGGGGGCGGGGGGGATCGCGATGCCGTCTCAACATAGTGATGTCTGTCAGCCATCCCGATAGATGATTGCATCGTCCATCGGCCCAATCCTATTATTTATCAAAAAGATGGAATTAGAAATAAAGGCCTGCCTCTAACAAAAGCCTGCTTCAAATAAAAGCTTGTTACCTCCTGCAGTTCAGGTAAATAAAGGCCCCGGTTTTTATTTGAGGAATTACGGTATACAATCATTAACAAGTGAACAACATCATCTAAGTTTCGCTTGCATTTTTCGCCATAACATTTGTGTTTTTTTCCCTCCACTAGTTAATGCCACATTGTGGCATAGTCGGATTATTTTAAATTTTGATTTACTTTTCCCTCCACTTGTTAATGCCACACTATCACCAATACATGACCAACTTCATCTGATGACATTTTCTCCTGCATTTTTTGGCATAACAAATATTATAAGAAATACACAGTTACAGCAGCCAGAGACAAACTAATGATAAGACGTCAAGGGTCAAGAGCCCAACTAAAGCAAACAATAATCACCATAATTTATTTTCAATGATACATCAACATCTAAAGTTGGTCATGTATTGGTGATAATGTGGCATTAACAAGTGGAGGGAAAAGTAAATCACATCAATCCCAATGCTAACATTAGCACGGCACTCGGCCAGCTTCAGCTCATGGTAACTAAACAACAGAGGGCTCATCCGGATGGCGTTCACATCATCGCGGGGGACTTTAATAAAGCTTGCCTTAAGACTGTTCTCCCCAAATTCCATCAGCACGTCAAGTGTGCCACTAGGGGAGAAAACACATTAGATCATGTTTATTCCAACATTAAACATGACTACAGAGCGTCCCCCCTCCCCCACCTCGGACAATCAGACCACCTCTCCCTGCTCCTCTTCCCGGCCTACACCCCCCTCAGGAGGCAAACAAAACCAGCCACACAGACCATCACAGCCTGGACTGAAAATGCTCTCATCCAGCTGCAAAACTGCTTCGTCTGCACAGAGTGGAGTATTTTTGAAGATCAGGACCTGGACACACACACACAGAGTCTGTCCTCTTCTACATCAAGTGCTGTATTGAAAATGTCACAGCGAAGAGACGCATTTAGATCTTCCCAAACAGCAACATAAAATCCAGGTTGTATGTGGTTATTAAGTCGTTGACTAAAAGTGATTTATTTTTAAGTGAGCGGATGTTTAAAAGTGCTAACTTAACAGTCTTACTTTTTGATAATCAAATAAACAGTCGTCCTAAGGGGTCGAAAGGTCGTAGGACCTCTAGATTCGTCACGGACGACCGCCACGGGCCCCCGAATCGGGCCCCAGAGTATCGTGGCTCTAGATGCTTCCCGAGCCTAGTAGGCCCTCTATTCCTAACTGCTGAATTAACCCTAGCAGACACATGCTCCCATAGAGATCAATGGGAGACAGAGAGGTGCATAAAAAATAGCTAAAAATAAACTTGGCATGTCTCGACCTAGCCCGCTCGGTCTGTCGCAGAGGGCCACGTGACGCAACTTTTTGTATAGTTTGGGGCCCCTCGGACCCCTGGCGGCCGCGCGGGAGCCACTGACACGTGCAACTTTTCCCATTCATTTTCATAGGCGTTTGGTGGATATCCCCACGGAACGGTCCCAATAGCTCCGAATGGCTCCAATTTGAAATCTGTGGCCCCTCAGGGTCCCCTCAGACGGTCCACAAAGACTGGGGTCCGTAGTACCCCGTTAAGTGCGTTAGAGTCAAAAACAGCATCCCACCTGTAACCTATTTGACGGGTGCCCTAAATGCTGTCCGTGGACAGTCCATATTTAGGCTAATTATGCATAATTAATAGTTTTAATGTACATCAGTGTGTTGTATTCTGTCCCCAGTGTGGTGTACAGTAGGTTTGACCACAAAAAACCACTGCAATTATGAATTATGGCCTATTAATGCATTGACCACGGACAACCTATTTGGACTCCGTCAAATAAGTTACAGGTGGGCCCTTACTTTGCCCACCTGTAACTTATTTGGCAGGGTCCAAATAGGCTGTTCGTGGACAGTCCATTTTTAGGCTACAGTGGGCCTTTAATTTGCCCACCTGTAACTTATTTGACAGGGACCAAATAGGCTGTTCGTGGACAGTCCATTTTTAGGCTACAGTGGGCCCTTAATTTGCCCACCTGTAACTTATTTGACAGGGACCAAATAGGCTGTTCGTGGACAGTCCATTTTTAGGCTAACTATGCATAATTAATAGCTTTAATGTACATCAGTGTGTTGTATTGTGTCCCCAGTGTGGTGTACAGTAGGTTTCACCTTATAAAACCACTGATTATGAAATATGACCTATTAATTCATTGACCACGTACAGCCTATTTGGACCCTGTCAACTTATTTTTTAACTTAACTTATTTTACAGGGTCCAAATAGGATGTCTGAGGACACCTTCCTGTGCCCACCTGTAACTAATTTGACAGGATCCAAATAGGCTGTTCGTGGACAGTCCATTATTAGGCTAACTATGCATAATTAATAGCTTTAATGTACATCAGTGTGTTGTATTGTGTACCCAGTGTGGTTTACAGTAGGTTTGACCTCACAAATTTGAGTTTTCCAAAAACTCACCCATAGTTTCCAAGAACTCACCCGCTCCAAAAAAGTCGAAAAAAGCATCCCACCTTTAACTTATTTGACAGAGTCCCTGTAAGCTGTCCATGGACATGCCATTTTAAGTCTAATAATGCATAGTTCTTCTGATGGGACACATAGGCCATTCGTGGTCACATAGGCAGTCAGTGGGACAAATAGGCTCTCTGTGGTCAATGGGCAGGGCCACGGGCTGTGGGATGCTGTTTTATATTTTGATGTCATGACTGATAAAAATGAATAAAATTTGACTCCGTCAAATAAGTTACAGGTGGGCCCTTACTTTGCACACCTGTAACTTATTCGACAGGGTCCAAATAGGCTGTCCGTGGACAGTCAATTTTTAGTGGGCCCTTACTTTGCCCACCTGTAACTTATTTGACAGGGTCCAAATAGGCTGTTCGTGGACAGTCCATTTTTAGGCTAATTATGCATAATTAATAGCTTTAATGTACATCAGTGTGTTGTATGGTGTCCCCAGTGTGGTGTACAGTAGGTTTCACCTTATAAAACCACTGTAATTATGAAATATGACCTATTAATGCATTGACCACGTACAGCCTATTTGGACCCTGTCAAATAAGTTACAGGTGGGCCCTTACTTTGCCCACCTGTAACTTATTTGACAGGGTCCAAATAGGATGTTCGTGTACACCTTCCTGTGGTCACATAGGTGGTCAGTGGGACAAATAGGCTCTCTGTGGTCAGTGGGCAGGGCCACGGGCTGTCGCTTAGATTGGCCGTGGACGAACAGGCCATTCAAATAAGTTGCAGGTGGGATGCTGTTTTATATTTTGATGTCATGACTGATAAAAATGAATAAAATTGATTAAATATCAATTTTACGTTAATCTCTGGGCCCCCCTGAGCGATTTGCAGCCTTCAGAACCCCGAAATTCCACTGTCCACGAACAGCCTAAATTTTTGAATGGGATAGATTGTACGTGGGACGTCCAGATCTCAGCCTCTGGACACAATTTGGAGCTGAAACCTGCGCTCCTGCACTCATCTGGACGTGCCCAGACAGTGCTGTGAATTTCAGGGCGTTTGGAGAAACTTGAAAATCCGACTCAAAAGTTCTCCCTTTGAGATTTTTTGGGTCGGATTTTCAAGTTTCTCCAATCTCTTTGAAATTCACACCATGGGCAGGGCATGTCCAGATGAGCACAGGAGCGCAGGTTTCATCTCCAAATTGTGTCCAGATGCTGAGATCTGGACGTCCCATCTGCAACTTATCCCATTCAAAAATTTAGGCTGTTCGTGGACAGTGGAATTTCGGGGTTCTGAAGGCTGCAAATCGCTCAGTGGGGCCCAGAGATTATCGTAAAATTGATATTTAATCATTTTTATGCATTTTTTTATCAATCATGACATCAAAATATAGAAAAGATCTCACCTGTACCCTATGTGACAGGGTCCCTGTAAGCTGTCCGTGGACATGTCATTTTAAGGCTAATTATGCATAATTATGAGCTGTAAAGTACACCAACATGTTGCATTGTCTTCCCTGTCCACTGTACTGCATGTTTTAAGCAATAAAACATTTACAATATGAATTGTGACCTGTTAATGCATCGACCACGGACAGCCTAAACAGGTCCGGTCAAATAAGTTACAGGTGGGACCTTCCCGTGCCAACCTGCAACTTATTTGGTGCCCACCTGCAACTTATTTGACAGGGTCCTTGTAAGCTGTCCATGGACATGCCATTTTAAGTCTAATAATGCATAGTTCTGCTGATGGGACACATAGGCCATTCGTGGTCACACAGGAGATCAGGGGGACGAATAGGCTGTCCGTGGTCAGTGGGCAGGGCCACGGGCTGTCACTTAGATTGGCCGTGGACGAACAGGCCGTTCGTGGTCACATAGGCTGTCAGTGGGATGAATAGGCTGTTCGTGGTCACACAGGCCAAAATTAGCATAAAATCAAACTGTCCACAAAGAGCTCACAGGGGCTCCATCAAATAAGTTGCAGGTGGGATGCTGTTTTCAACTTAGACATTTTCAGCGGGTGAATCCCTGTAAAGAATTGGGGACTTCAGCACATATGATGAAATCCCCAATTCTTTACAGGGATTCACCCGCTGAAAATGTCTAAGTCGAAAACAGCATCCCACCTGCAACTTATTTGACGGAGCCCCTATAGGCTCCCCGTGGACGGTCAGTGGGATGAATAGGCTGTTCGTAGTCACATAGGTGGTCAGTGGGATGAATAGGCTGTTCGTGGTCACATAGGCGGTCAGTGGGATGAATAGGCTGTACGTGGTCAGTGGGGAGGGCCACGGGCTGTCACTTAGATTGGCCGTGGACGAACAGTCCGTTCGTGGTCACATAGGCGGTCAGTGGGACGAATAGGCTGTCCGTGGTCAGTGGGCAGGGCCACGAGCTGTCACTTAGATTGGCCGTGGACGCACAGGCCGTTCGTGGTCACATAGGCTGTCAGTGGGATGAATAGGCTGTTCGTGGTCAAACAGGCGGTCAGTGGGATGAATAGGCTGTTCGTGGTCACATAGGTGGTCAGTGGGATGAATAGGCTGTTCGTGGTCACATAGGCGGTCAGTGGGATAAATAGGCTGTACGTGGTCAGTGGGGAGGGCCACGGGCTGTCACTTAGATTGGCCGTGGACGAACAGGCCGTTCGTGGTCACATAGGCGGTCAGTGGGACGAATAGGCTGTCCATGGTCAGTGGGCAGGGCCACGGGCTGTCACTTAGATTGGCCGTGGACGAACAGGCCATTCGTGGTCACATAGGCGGTCAGTGGGACGAATAGGCTGTCCGTGGTCAGTGGGCAGGGCCACGGGCTGTCACTTAGATTGGCCGTGGACGAACAGGCCGTTCGTGGTCACATAGGCTGTCAGTGGGATGAATAGGCTGTTCGTGGCCACATAGGCGGTCAGTGGGATGAATAGGCTGTTCGTGGTCACACAGTTGGTCAGTGGGATGAATAGGCTGTTCGTGGTAACACAGGCGGTCAGTGGGATGAATAGGCTGTTCGTGGTCAGTGGGCAGGACCACGGGCTGTCACTTAGATTGGCCGTGGACGAACAGGCCGTTCGTGGTCACACAGGCGGTCAGGGGGACGAATAGGCTGTTCGTGTCAGTGGGCGTGGTCAGGGGGCGGTCACGGGCTGCTCACAGGTCACAGGTGGTCAGGGAATTTTGCGAAAAGGCGGTCAGGGGGACACGCGTGCGCTCCGTGGACACCCGCCTGCGACCTGTTCGGTGCGCGTCGAATCGACTGCGGGCGGTCGGTGAGCCCCCCTGTGGCCGAGGCCCGGGTTGCGGGCAAGGGGGCCGAATTTCGTCGGGCTCCCGCGGGGCCGCCGGGCCCGACGCGACGCCTCCGGCCCGCCCCACTGGGCCCCCCCCGCGGCCGGGCGCGGTCGGCCGGGCCCTGAAAAATCGCCTAGGGGGCGTTGCGCGCCGGTCCAAGGCACTACCTTTTAAGCTGTCCGCGGACCCCTTCCCTTACTCGGTGGCCTAAAGGGCGAAAGGTCCTCGGTTCGAAACCGAGCAGAAACAGTGGTTGGATTCTGACAGAAAATGTAAACTGTTTGCAATGCTAGGTGGGTGCAGCGCTCATTTCCTTTATATGCTTTTTAATAAGCGTGCACCTAAAGATTTATGTCTGCAACCTGAAGACGTGTTTCCGTAGCGTAGTGGTTATCACGTTAGCCTCACACGCGAAAGGTCCCCAGTTCGAAACTGGGCGGAAACTGTGGGTGGTTTTTGCAAAAATTACACTTGCAGGGATGTTTGTGGTTTAATCTCTTTAGAAAAGGACAAAAATAAAACAAATGACCGTTGAGGTTTCCTTTACAGTAATAAAAAATGTTTGGTCTGCCAACAAAATTAGCAGCTTTTTGCCATGTTTAAAACACTGGGCAGTCTATAGTTTCAGTCGCTTTTGAACAAGCGTACCCTACAAGCGGTGGGACTGACGTCAAAATCAAGTTTCCGTAGAGTAGTGGTTATCACGTTCGCTTTACATGCGAAAGGTCCTCAGTTCAAAACTGGGTGGAAACAAGTGGAGGCATTTTAAATATAAATGCTGCAATTCACTACAAAACCCTTACTTTGGAGACAGCTGAAGGCCATCGTACCAAGGAGCTGTAGGCAGACTGCCATGCCGAATAACCTCTGTTCTGTTGTTTGTGGAATTCACAGACTGTCACACTGCCTGCAGAGCAGATTATGGGAAGGAGCCATCTTGTAAAAAGCACATGTGTCTCATCAATAGGTTTCTGTAGTGTAGTTGTCATCACGTTCGCCTAACACGCGAAAGGTCCTCGGTTCGAAACCGAGCAGAAACAGTGGTTGGATTCTGACAGAAAATTTAAACTGTTTGCCACGCTAGGTGGGTGCAGCACTCATTTCCTTTATATGCTTTTTAATAAGCGTGCACCTAAAGATTTATGTCTGCAACCTGAAGACGTGTTTCCGTAGTGTAGTGGTCATCACGTTCGCCTCACACGCGAAAGGTCCCCAGTTCGAAACTGGGCGGAAACTGTGGGTGGTTTTTGCAAAAATTTCGTGTGCGATTTTCTGTTGAGCAGGTCAGTACACTTGCAGGGATGTTTGTGGTTTAATCTCTTTAGAAAAGGACAAAAATAAAACAAATGACCGTTGAGGTTTCCTTTACAGTAATAAAAAATGTTTGGTCTGCCAACAAAATTAGCAGCTTTTTGCCATGTTTTAAACACTGGGCAGTCTATAGTTTCAGTCGCTTTTGAACAAGCGTACCCTACAAGCGGTGGGACTGACGTCAAAATCAAGTTTCCGTAGAGTAGTGGTTATCACGTTCGCTTTACATGCGAAAGGTCCTCAGTTCAAAACTGGGTGGAAACAAGTGGAGGCATTTTAAATATAAATGCTGCAATTCACTACAAAACCCTTACTTTGGAGACAGCTGAAGGCCATCGTACCAAGGAGCTGTAGGCAGACTGCCATGTCGAATAACCTCTGTTCTGTTGTTTGTGGAATTCACAGACTGTCACACTGCCTGCAGAGCAGATTATGGGAAGGAGCCATCTTCTAAAAAGCACATGTGTCTCATCAATAGGTTTCTGTAGTGTAGTTGTCATCACGTTCGCCTAACACGCGAAAGGTCCTCGGTTCGAAACCGAGCAGAAACAGTGGTTGGATTCTGACAGAAAATTTAAACTGTTTGCCACGCTAGGTGGGTGCAGCACTCATTTCCTTTATATGCTTTTTAATAAGCGTGCACCTAAAGATTTATGTCTGCAACCTGAAGACGTGTTTCCGTAGTGTAGTGGTCATCACGTTCGCCTCACACGCGAAAGGTCCCCAGTTCGAAACTGGGCGGAAACTGTGGGTGGTTTTTGCAAAAATTTCGTGTGCGATTTTCTGTTGAGCAGGTCAGTACACTTGCAGGGATGTTTGTGGTTTAATCTCTTTAGAAAAGGACAAAAATAAAACAAATGACCATTGAGGTTTCCTGTACAGTAATATAAAATGTTCGGTCTGCCAACAAAATTAGCAGCATTTTGCCATGTTAAAAACACTGGGCAGTCTATAGTTTCAGTCGCTTTTGAACAAGCGTACGCTAGAAGCGGTGGGACTGACGTCCAAATCAAGTTTCTGATAATCAAATAAACAGTCGCCCTAAGGGGTCGAAAGGTCGTAGGACCTCGAGATTCGTCACGGACGACCGCCACGGGCCCCCGAATCGGGCCCCAGAGTATCGTGGCTCTAGATGCTTCCCGAGCCTAGGAGGCCCTCTAATCCTAACTGCTGAATTAACCCTAGCAGACACATGCTCCCATAGAGATCAATGGGAGACAGAGAGGTGCATAAAAAATAGCTAAAAATAAACTTGGCATGTCTCGACCTAGCCCGCTCGGTCTGTCCAGAGGGCCACGTGACGCAACTTTTTGTCGAGTTTGGGGCCCCTCGGACCCCCGGGGACCGCGCGGGAGCCACTGACACGTGCAACTTATCCCATTCATTTTCATAGGCGTTTGGTGGACATCCCCACGGAACGGTCCCAATAGCTCCGAAAGGCTCCAATTTGAAATCTGTGGCCCCTCAAGGTCCCCTCAGACGGTCCACAAAGACTGGGGTCCGTAGTAGCCCCTTAAGTGCGTTAGAGTCAAAAACAGCATCCCACCTGTAACCTATTTGACGGGTGCCCTAAATGCTGTCCGTGGACAGTCCATGTTTAGGCTAATTATGCATAATTAATAGTTTTAATGTACATCAGTGTGTTGTATTCTGTCCCCAGTGTGGTGTACAGTAGGTTTGACCACAAAAAACCACTGTAATTATGAATTATGGCCTATTAATGCATTGACCACGGACAACCTATTTGGACTCCGTCAAATAAGTTAGATGTGGGCCCTTACTTTGCCCACCTGTAACTTATTTGACAGGGTCCAAATAGGCTGTTCGTGGACAGTCCATTTTTAGGCTACAGTGGGCCCTTAATTTGCCCACCTGTAACTTATTTGACAGGGACCAAATAGGCTGTTCGTGGATAGTCCATTTTTAGGCTACAGTGGGCCCTTAATTTGCCCACCTGTAACTTATTTGATAGGGACCAAATAGGCTGTTCGTGGACAGTCCATTTTTAGGCTAACTATGCATAATTAATAGCTTTAATGTACATCAGTGTGTTGTATTGTGTCCCCAGTGTGGTGTACAGTAGGTTTCACCTTATAAAACCACTGTAATTATGAAATATGACCTATTAATGCATTGACCACGTACAGCCTATTTGGACCCTGTCAAATAAGTTACAGGTGGGCCCTTACTTTGCCCACCTGTAACTTATTTTACAGGGTCCAAATAGGATGTCTGAGGACACCTTCCTGTGCCGACCTGTAACTTATTTGACAGGATCCAAATAGGCTGTTCGTGGACAGTCCATTTTTAGGCTAACTATGCATAATTAATAGCTTTAATGTACATCAGTGTGTTGTATTGTGTACCCAGTGTGGTTTACAGTAGGTTTGACCTCACAAATTTGAGTTTTCCAAAAACTCACCCATAGTTTCCAAGAACTCACCCGCTCCAAAAAAGTCGAAAACAGCATCCCACCTTTAACTTATTTGACAGAGTCCCTGTAAGCTGTCCATGGACATGCCATTTTGAGTCTAATAATGCATAGTTCTTCTGATGGGACACATAGGCCATTCGTGGTCACATAGGCGGTCAATGGGACAAATAGGCTCTCTGTGGTCAATGGGCAGGGCCACGGGCTGTCACTTAGATTTGCCGTGGACGAACAGGCCATTCCTGGGATATCAACAGCTCTCTCTTTGCTTTGCGAAGCATAGAAACATCAGCCGCATCCCACTCAAAAATGCACGCTGACAGCCGTGACATGAAGATGGGATACAGCTGATGGGCATCAGTTGTACACCCCATGGCAATCCTGCGCATAAAATGCCAGATGTCCAAGCGAATCATGAGATCAGGCCACCCTCTGAATCTGGTTTTCAGCTTGGTCTCACCCACATCAGTGCAGCAGCCACAGTCCACGTACAAAACAGCAGGTGGATCCACACTAGCCTGTTGGTACCTTTTCACCAGACCATCGACCATCATGTCCAGTCCTGCTCCTTCCTGTGCTGTCAGCACACTCATGAGCACCTGACCAAACTCATTGCCAACAGAGGTAAGCCAGAGTCCCGTTCCCCTTGCCGTCCCAGCCAGCTTCTTAGTGATCTGCAGTAGATGACAGGAAGCATGCAATGCAATGAAACATCACACCATGTAGAATATGATACTCATGCTCTGATAATGATATAACAGTAAACACCATAAATTAACAAAAATCCCCTGCTAACCTTTTTAGTGGAATCCATCTTCAAGACTGAACCATACGTAGATGTTATCCTTGCATGGATTTCATCCAGCCTTGTCAGGATGTCTTGGCTGTACACGGTGAGCAGCCACTTGCAGCTTGGGACCACTGTAGGCTCTGGGGGTTCCTGGAATTGTATTTGCAACACCCCGGGTCGTTTGAGGAAGTCCACACATTGGGTGGTGTACCAGGCCATACGCTGGAGCCACTCCTCACTGTGGTTCTCACGCAGCTGTTTGATGACCCGCGTGGGACTGTTGCCTAGGCCACGCTCACGCAGGAGCCGAATGACTCTCATTTCACAGGCATACCTTAGGAAAAGCAAAATCCACACATTCATATATTTTACATAATTGATTTGTAAAGTATTTGCAAACATATGTGATGATGGGCTATCAACTGGATGTGGAATTAAAGTGTACTTACTTCCGCGTGAGGATGACCCAAAATTCAGAGCGATGGCCCAGATCCAGCTGTTGCAGGACAGTCTGACTCCAGGACACATGCGAGGCTTTACACTTGGTACAGATGAGGGTTTCTGTGACCATGTTGTACATCCTATCGATGTCCAGAACCTGCCGTGCCCTTTTGTGCAGACCGCTTCCAGTCAGCTGATGCTGCCCGCAGGCAGAATTGGGACAGAGAGCCTTGATCTTCCACAGCTTGTACGGCATCCACAGCAACAGAGCATGACAAAAAAATCTGTCTGGAGCTGGAGCCTGGTTGTAAATAAGTGCTGGCTGTGGTGGGTAATACCAGAGCTGTAGGTTGTCTCGAAGCTCTGGTTTTCCCTTGGGCACCATTTTAAAAAGCCTGCTGGCAATCCACCTGTGATCCTCTGGTGGCAAAGTGTCCGACCACAAACGATGCAGTCGAACTGCAGATGCATCTTGCAGTAATGCCCCCGAAGGAGTAGTCTGTGAAGGAAAAAAACAAAACATTTAGTCTAGCAGGTCATTTATTTAATTAGCGCTTTATCTATCCAAGACTACCCTCATATAAAATAGAAAATATTGGATGTCAAATACGTACTTAAGGTTATAGAATAAAATGTATACATTTGTTCCAATAGTTTTCAGAATTGTGTCAGCTGCTAGCACTAATTTGTGTGACTCTACTGAGTTGTGACATTAAAATAGGCAAATTCAATTATTTTGGACCAATAAAATTTGAAATTACTTACCGAGACAACATGCAATGAAATATAATATATGTTGCATATATAACAAGAGAAAGAAACAGTCATAACTGTCCAATAATTTTAACTAATCCTAGATGGAATTATACAATACTGTTTAAAGGTCTATGTTCAGTAAGATTCTTTTTGTTTTTGAAATATGATTAAAATACAGTCAAAAACAGTAATAGTGGGAAATAATATTGCAATTTAGGATCGCCGCTTATTTGAATCTGTTTTCAAAAGTATTTACAGTTTTTTTCAATCGCTAACAAGCGCTTACCCATACTTCAGATACTTTTTCCTAAACTCTTAACACAGACTCACACCAACAAAACACAATTGGCCAAATGGATAATTTTCTTCTCAAGAACACATTTTGTTACAGATTTTTATGATTGTTTACACACTAAAATAAAAATTTCCACGCAATTTGCAAAATTCAACTCCAATGAGCAAAACCCCTCCACAGATTTGCACAACATTACACACAATGTCTGCTTTACCCTTTTAGCAAAACATTACACACAGTGATTTGTAAAACTCTACACACATTTTCACACCTTAGACACAGATAAGGATTGTGAGGTTACTTCCTTGTCATTACAAAGCCCCGGATTGCCATTGACCACACTAATGAATGAATTGGATATGCACATCCATCAGGCGTGGAAGCACACATGTGCTAATTAGAAAACGCATCACTCAGGAGTGCTATAAAGGGTAGCAGGTGAGTTCACCTGTCTTCAACAAAAATGGAAGGAGCTAGAAGAAGAAGAGGAAGAAGAGTGAGAATAAGAGGGGGGGCTCAAAGAGGAGATGAAGGAGGTAGAGGAAGAGGAGAATGAGGTAGAGGAAGGGGAGAAGGAGGTAGAGGAAGAGGAGAAGGAGGTAGAGGAAGAGTTGAAGGAGGTAGATGAAGAGGAGAAGGAGGTAGAGGTTTACAAAATTGCGTGTAAACAATTGAAAAAAACTGTAAATATATACCAACTCTTCATTTCAAAATAGAACACATCTTTCTCTGCACACACTAACTTTATCAAAACACTGGAAATCTGACTCAGAATGAAATTATTCTGTCAAAGAATAACACTTGTTTTCACTTCACAAGGTACATGCAGTCAATCAAAGTACACCAGGTTTCAAAATACTGGCTTTTGTATTACAAAAACTTCATAGACTTTTGTGTTTCAGTTTTACAGGTATTTGCATACAAAACATGCAATCCACCATTTTTACACTAAATTTATTGGTTGGGAACTGTATGTCCACATGTACAGTATTCCAGTAAAAAGCAAATCATTTTTTTTCCCTTTACAGTTTACCAGCCTCTCTTAGCGAAAGACCGTTTTTGATTACATGGTCAATGATAGTGGCACGAATTTCATCACTGACTACTGTTCTTGCAGCCCTTGGAAGTCCTTAGGCCTGCTCTTCTCCCTGGCCCTGCTCCTCTCACTGCACCTCTCATCTCTCACTGCACCTCTCACTGCACATCTCATCTCTCACTGCACCTCTCACTGCACCTCTCATCTCTCACTGCACCTCTCACTGCACATCTCACTGCACCTCTCACTGCACATCTCACTGCACATCTCACTGCACCTCTCACTGCACATCTCACTGGACATCTCACTGCACATCTCACTGCACCTCTCACTGCAAATCTCACTGCACCTCTCACTGCACCTCTCACTGCACATCTCACTGCACCTCTCACTGCACATCTCACTGCACCTCTCACTGCACATCTCACTGCATCTGTCACTGCACATCTCACTGCACATCTCACTGGACATCTCACTGCATCTCTCACTGCACCTCTCACTGGGCCTGCTCTTCTCCCTGGGCCCCTTGCTCTTACTCTTCCTCGTCCAGACATTACAGTCTTTGTCTTTTTCTGTTTCCAAAAACATCACAAGTCCTCCTTTTAATGTATAAGTGTCAATGTAAAAGAAAAAAATAACCCCTGCCAATGAGTCTAAGCCAGACTGGAATCAGCTATGGTTGACCTAATTTACCCAACATAAATCAGGTGTGTGTCAATTATTCAATTTTTTTTTTATTATCAGCTGAGATATATTGTTTTTGAACTGATATCATTGAAGAAGCCGAGGTTTTTATACTGTATCTAAGGTTTGGAATATTGTTTTTGCTATTGTGGGGTGGTGTGTGTTAGCATTTGTAAATACTACAAAAACAATCCATAATTTTGTTGGGAGGTATAGCTTGTCTGTTAAGAAAATGTAAGCATTGTGGAAATGTGTTCACTGACTGCATATTGTGTGAAAACTGTATAGTATTGCTCTTAATTCATTATGATAAGATTTCCTGCATACAAAATATATTTCTAAAAAGTGCACAGATGTGGAATTTGTCTTAGAATGCAATGTGGATTATGCCAGTACTTACAGAGACAGTGGTGCTTGGTGTAGGGGCACTGGACACTGCTGCGCTGGGTTGGTCAACAGCCTGAGATGTTTCCTGGAATACAAAATATGTTTCTAAAAAGTGCACAGATGTGGAATTTATCTTAGAATGCAAGTTTCTAAAAAGTGCACAGATGTGGAATGTGTCTTAGAATGCAAGTTTCTAAAAAGTGCACAGATGTGGAATTTGTCTTAGAATGCAATGTGGATTATGCCAGTACTTACAGAGACAGTGGTGCTTGGTGTAGGGGCACTGGACACTGCTGCGCTGGGTTGGTCAACAGCCTGAGATGGTCTCCTAGCCACACTCAGATTTGGCTTTGCAGCAGCAATGTGGGACCCACCAAATCTTGGCTTGGTAAACTAAAAAAGGGCAAAACAATTTCAATGAAAAGACAAATTGAATTGTAACAGCACATTGGCCAAAAATATAATAAAATGTAAAATGAGAAAATATCTATTGATCCCATCATTCATTATATAACTAAAGGACCTGCTTTCTTTCTTTAACTTATTTTTTTGTCTGTGTATTACCACACTCTACTACTTATACAGATTGAAATAAGCACAGTTAGAATAGAAAAATGTGTGGGAAGGTATTGCTAGAATGTGAGTATATAGTAATTTAACAAGTACCTTTTAAAAATGACTTAAAATCAAAAATAGTTTGCACATAGTTTGTAAGAGAAAGCGTTTATTAATAGTAATGAAGGTTACCCTTGAAATGGCAACAAAGCAGATTCATGATGACTTAATTAATAATACGTGTATAATTAATTGTGCATAAGTGGAATGTTACCTGAGAAATACAGAATGAAAGACGTAGCTTCAGTAGCCAGTTGGAAAAATCAAGAGAGATGCCATGAAGGACGCGAGTGTCCTTTAACCCATAATGGCAAAGCCCAATTAGAGAGGAAGAGGAGAATGCAAGAGCAGAGCCCAGAGAAGAAAGAGAGATCACATAGGTTACATTGTTCTTTCACCATTTTATTTGATCTAAACCAACCTGAGACAGTGAAACTGACCAATAAGCAGACTACAGCCGCCCCTGTACAAGGTGTCACAGCTGGCAGGTAGGTGTAAAAACATACCAGCCATTTCCACTGAACTTAAACCTTTATACTAAACGTATATTAAAACTGCAATTATATAAAAAAAAATGTTATTACCTTTGACAAACTTGGTATAATTTTCGAAGTAGGCTGGGGTGGGAGCTGACGCTGACTCTGCGCCATGACCTCCTGTGCTGGTCCAGTAGCGGCAGACCGTTGTTCAACAACCCTTGGTGCTTGTCCAATAGAGGCTGTGGCCTGCTTAAGACAACCACAAAAATACATAGGCTACAATAATTGTTGAACGAGAAGAATTTGTTCAGTAAATTATACATATATAAAAAAAATACAAGTTACATCTTTACATTGTTACCTTTTGAGTGTGAAAACCACATATGCACTTTGGGACCGCTCCGAGCAAGGTTGTCTGGCCGCGAGACTGCATCGGACATCTTTCAATCTGTAAACATTATCACACATATAACATAGAATACATGCAATTCTAACTTATCAGTATGAATGCCACATTAATTTATTGTAGTCTGTCATTTATTTTTATTCATGTTCTTTGAAGGGGAGATACAAACTGTAAAATTAGAGATAAAGAGTGAGTAAAGTTTGTATCCTCCTTTAAAAGAACAAGAGAGGAACATTTCACACCTTCAAAAAAACATTCATTCACTCAATATCCCCACCCCCACTGCCTCAAATCTCTGAATCTCCCAGTGCAAAAAAAAGGAGGTTTTTTTTTTTACATAAATAAACATAAATCTCAAATACCTGCAACATTATCTACATACATATCTATAAATAATGATGACATTGAATTAAATGATTAGGATTACAATTATTACATCATGCAAAGGTGACAAAAGCACACTCACCCTTTGGTACACTGTTTTGTACTCTGATTGGTCAAATGTCGAAAATGATAAGGAAAAAGTCAAGAATGGCGCTCTCTGATTGGCTGCAAATGTTATAATGTCGAGAATGGCGCTCTCTAATTGGCTGCAAATGTTATAGCGCGTCGACGTGATTGGCTGTGGCGTTCAGCATTGTTCAACATTATCCCCATTTTGACGGACTATCCTTCGGCAGCTGGCGTTCAGGTCGCAGTCTCCCCTGGAGCCGTGGGTTCGAATCCCACTTCTGACAAACCTAACCTTTGGCTGCGGGCTCAAGCTAGAGTCTTTAACCCTCTGGCAAGTTTATCCTGAAATGCAGTAATGTTGACAAAGCACTGCAATTCAGGGGCCTGTACCATGAAGCCGGTTTAGGTGGCTAGCCAGCTATGTTTCAGCTTAGTTTCCGCCAACTCTGGGTTTTAGGTACTATGAAAGCAGCTCGGCTTTAATCGGTGTTCGTTGCCATGGTATCTTACGCTGCACGGCTAGCCTGCTCCGGGGCAGGTTAAGTTCTGGATTCGAGACCTCAGACTGAAGTTTGACCAATCAGCTGTGAGCAAAGAAACATATAGGTGACGTAACTGATTCCCAGCGTCTGTTCTCTGTTGCAATGGCTTCACCTTTTCTCCCAAATCCCGTGGACATCTCCGCGCAAAATTGTTAGACGAGCACTTCGTAGAGAAAGAGTTTTTAGGGACAGACAAAATCCCTTTGACTTTCCTGATATTTACTTGTATGAAAGATACATATTTTCCACGGAAGGAATGTCTTATCTTTGCGAACTTCTTGAGCCGCACATAACAAATGTGACTCGTCGAAGCCATGCACTTACTGTACCGGAAATGGTATGTATTGCGTTGCGGTTTTTTGCAAGTGGTACATACTTGTATGCGGTCGGTGATGCAGAGAATCTAGGGAAAAACACGGTCTGTCGAACAATTCGCAAGGTGGTCCTCGCTCTGCAGGGGTACATAAATAGCTTCATTGTGTTCCCTGGACATTTATCCACCATGTCCATAAAAGAGGGCTTTTATAAAATTGCCGGTAAGATATATTGATAGGGTGACATCACATGAACAAATGTAGCCTTTCACACAATTTTTTTTAAAATTGCGTGTAAACAATTGAAAAAAACTGTAAATATATACCAACTCTTCATTTCAAAATAGAACACATCTTTCTCTGCACACACTAACTTTATCAAAACACTGGAAATCTGACTCAGAATGAAATTATTCTGTCAAAGAATAACACTTGTTTTCACTTCACAAGGTACATGCAGTCAATCAAAGTACACCAGGTTTCAAAATACTGGCTTTTGTATTACAAAAACTTCATAGACTTTTGTGTTTCAGTTTTACAGGTATTTGCATACAAAACATGCAATCCACCATTTTTACACTAAATTTATTGGTTGGGAACTGTATGTCCACATATACAGTATTCCAGTAAAAAGCAAATCAGTTTTTTTCCCTTTACTGTTTACCAGCCTCTCTTAGCGAAAGACCGTTTTTGATTACATGGTCAATGATAGTGGCACGAATTTCATCACTGACTACTGTTCTTGCAGCCCTTGGAAGTCCTTAGGCCTGCTCTTCTCCCTGGCCCTGCTCCTCTCACTGCACCTCTCATCTCTCACTGCACCTCTCACTGCACCTCTCATCTCTCACTGCACCTCTCATCTCTCACTGCACCTCTCATCTCTCACTGCACCTCTCACTGCACATCTCACTGCACCTCTCACTGCACATCTCACTGCACATCTCACTGCACCTCTCACTGCACATCTCACTGGACATCTCACTGCACATCTCACTGCACCTCTCACTGCAAATCTCACTGCACCTCTCACTGCACCTCTCACTGCACATCTCACTGCACCTCTCACTGCACCTCTCACTGCACATCTCACTGCACCTCTCACTGCACATCTCACTGCACCTCTCACTGCACATCTCACTGCATCTGTCACTGCACATCTCACTGCACATCTCACTGGACATCTCACTGCATCTCTCACTGCACCTCTCACTGGGCCTGCTCTTCTCCCTGGGCCCCTTGCTCTTACTCTTCCTCGTCCAGACATTACAGTGTTTGTCTTTTTCTGTTTCCAAAAACATCACAAGTCCTCCTTTTAATGTATAAGTGTCAATGTAACAGAAAAAAATAACCCCTGCCAATGAGTCTAAGCCAGACTGGAATCAGCTATGGTTGACCCAATTTACCCAACATAAATCAGGTGTGTGTCAATTATTCAATTGTTTTTTTATTATCAGCTGAGATATATTGTTTTTGAACTGATATCATTGAAGAAGCCGAGGTTTTTATACTGTATCTAAGGTTTGGAATATTGTTTTTGCTATTGTGGGGTGGTGTGTGTTAACATTTGTAAATACTACAAAAACAATCCATAATTTTGTTGGGAGGTATAGCTTGTCTGTTAAGAAAATGTAAGCATTGTGGAAATGTGTTCACTGACTGCATATTGTGTGAAAACTGTATAGTATTGCTCTTAATTCATTATGATAAGATTTCCTGCATACAAAATATATTTCTAAAAAGTGCACAGATGTGGAATTTGTCTTAGAATGCAATGTGGATTATGCCAGTACTTACAGAGACAGTGGTGCTTGGTGTAGGGGCACTGGACACTGCTGCGCTGGGTTGGTCAACAGCCTGAGATGTTTCCTGGAATACAAAACATGTTTCTAAAAAGTGCACAGATGTGGAATTTATCTTAGAATGCAAGTTTCTAAAAAGTGCACAGATGTGGAATGTGTCTTAGAATGCAAGTTTCTAAAAAGTGCACAGATGTGGAATTTGTCTTAGAATGCAATGTGGATTATGCCAGTACTTACAGAGACAGTGGTGCTTGGTGTAGGGGCACTGGACACTGCTGCGCTGGGTTGGTCAACAGCCTGAGATGGTCTCCTAGCCACACTCAGATTTGGCTTTGCAGCAGCAATGTGGGACCCACCAAATCTTGGCTTGGTAAACTAAAAAAGGGCAAAACAATTTCAATGAAAAGACAAATTGAATTGTAACAGCACATTGGCCAAAAATATAATAAAATGAGAAAATATCTATTGATCCCATCATTCATTATATAACTAAAGGACCTGCTTTCTTTCTTTAACTTATTTTTTTGTCTGTGTATTACCACACTCTACTACTTATACAGATTGAAATAAGCACAGTTAGAATAGAAAAATGTGTGGGAAGGTATTGCTAGAATGTGAGTATATAGTAATTTAACAAGTACCTTTTAAAAATGACTTAAAATCAAAAATAATTTGCACATAGTTTGTAAGAGAAAGCGTTTATTAACAGTAATGAAGGTTACCCTTGAAATGGCAACAAAGCAGATTCATGATGACTTAATTAATAATACGTGTATAATTAATTGTGCATAAGTGGAATGTTACCTGAGAAATACAGAATGAAAGACGTAGCTTCAGTAGCCAGTTGGAAAAATCAAGAGAGATGCCATGAAGGACGCGAGTGTCCTTTAACCCATAATGGCAAAGCCCAATTAGAGAGGAAGAGGAGAATGCAAGAGCAGAGCCCAGAGAAGAAAGAGAGATCACATAGGTTACATTGTTCTTTCACCATTTTATTTGATCTAAACCAACCTGAGACAGTGAAACTGACCAATAAGCAGACTACAGCCGCCCCTGTACAAGGTGTCACAGCTGGCAGGTAGGTGTAAAAACATACCAGCCATTTCCACTGAACTTAAACCTTTATACTAAACGTATATTAAAACTGCAATTATATAAAAAAAAATGTTATTACCTTTGACAAACTTGGTATATTTTTAGAAGTAGGCTGGGGTGGGAGCTGACGCTGACTCTGCGCCATGACCTCCTGTGCTGGTCCAGTAGCGGCAGACCGTTGTTCAACAACCCTTGGTGCTTGTCCAATAGAGGCTGTGGCCTGCTTAAGACAACCACAAAAATACATAGGCTACAATAATTGTTGAACGAGAAGAATTTGTTCAGTAAATTATACATATATAAAAAAAATAAAAGTTACATCTTTACATTGTTACCTTTTGAGTGTGAAAACCACATATGCACTTTGGGACCGCTCCGAGCAAGGTTGTCTGGCAAAATTATCCCCATTTTGACGGACTATCCTTCGGCAGCTGGCGTTCAGGTCGCAGTCTCCCCTGGAGCCGTGGGTTCGAATCCCACTTCTGACAAACCTAACCTTTGGCTGCGGGCTCAAGCTAGAGTCTTTAACCCTCTGGCAAGTTTATCCAGAAATGCAGTAATGTTGACAAAGCACTGCAATTCAGGGGCCTGTACCATGAAGCCGGTTTAGGTGGCTAGCCAGCTATGTTTCAGCTTAGTTTCCGCCAACTCTGGGTTTTAGGTACTATGAAAGCAGCTCGGCTTTAATCGGTGTTCGTTGCCATGGTATCTTACGCTGCACGGCTAGCCTGCTCCGGGGCAGGTTAAGTTCTGGATTCGAGACCTCAGACTGAAGTTTGACCAATCAGCTGTGAGCAAAGAAACATATAGGTGACGTAACTGATTCCCAGCGTCTGTTTTCTGTTGCAATGGCTTCACCTTTTCTCCCAAATCCCGTGGACATCTCCGCGCAAGTTGTTAGACGAGCACTTCGTAGAGAAAGAGTTTTTAGGGACAGACAAAATCCCTTTGACTTTCCTGATATTTACTTGTATGAAAGATACAGATTTTCCGCGGAAGGAATGTCTTATCTTTGCGAACTTCTTGAGCCGCACATAACAAATGTGACTCGTCGAAGCCATGCACTTACTGTACCGGAAATGGTATGTATTGCGTTGCGGTTTTTTGCAAGTGGTACATACTTGTATGCGGTCGGTGATGCAGAGAATCTAGGGAAAAACACGGTCTGTCGAACAATTCGCAAGGTGGTCCTCGCTCTGCAGGGGTACATAAATAGCTTCATTGTGTTCCCTGGACATTTATCCACCATGTCCATAAAAGAGGGCTTTTATAAAATTGCCGGTAAGATATATTGATAGGGTGACATCACATGAACAAATGTAGCCTTTCACACAATTTTTTTTTTCTTCAAAAAAAAAAATTTCACACTTAGAAATCTATTATACAATAGTCTGCAGTACCCAGATAGCAAAAAATATCGGCACGGCTTCTTTTTGCCGCCGGCCCCAAACTGTCGGCTATAGGTGCGCCCCGCTGGCGGAGATGAAACGTTTGCCGCCGAATACGTCACTCCCATTTCTTGCGAGATGCCGCCGGCGAACAGCCGCCGGGCCGCCGACTTCATTCTCTCTGGCGGTTGCCGCCGTCTAAATGAACCGCGGCCGGCTGGCGGCAAGCCGCTTTGAAATCGACCAGCCATGTCATTGGCATGAGTGGAACTGACAGCATTTTAACTTTCACATTTAAAGCGATTATAATTATTATGTGAATTAAATCAAATTTTGTTGTTGTTGTTGCTCCAAAGTCATTAGGGTTTATAACAGATTTGACTCAGTCTGATTCCATGATAAGGTTTAGGAAAATACATTTAAATTACGTTGAAACTCTGAAGCGATTCAGTGATATGCCTATGTAAAATATATAGAATTATTTTAGTCACTTAAGGTGACAATTCTTTACATTTCTTTGATTTATGCACAATTGAGATGCACAAATAGTCCAAAAAGAATTCCTTTGGTAAAACTTACTTGGCAATAAATATCTTTCTGATTAGGTTTTAAAATAAATATTTCATTCATGGTATGAACAATTTAGCAGAATAAATGGATGAAGTTAGACTTTTCACCAATGCCTGAAATCAGTGAACAGTGAAAGACATCTGCAACTTGGCCAAAAGCTTGGGTATGCTTTAGATTTTTTTTATTAATTTGCAACCATGGTAATATTTATAATAAACATGAAAATCCCTGTTTTGACCTGAAAGATAAAGTGAAATATTTAGAAATATTTTGTCTCTCTGTCACCCCAGGAAATTTCGTTTATGTCTTTCATTTTTTTACAAGCTCGATTTTTTTATTTATTTGACCTTTTACAGGTATAAGGGATTAATTTGCAATTGCGAGTTTTGCAATCTGTACAAATGTTTAAGAAAGTATTAAAGCACAAACAGAGAAGTACCTCCACCGGCCGAGAGGGGCAGTACCTAAAAAACGGAAGCAGATTTACCAACACAACAGTGGCCACTTGTCACACGATTTCAGTATTTGGAGAGGATATCCTATCTAGTCATTGACTACGATCTTTAAAGTAAGTAGATTTTCCTTTTTGTGTAACGCAATATTATGTTCATTTTTTACATTTTTAGTTCATCTTTTTCAAATATGTTCTTGCCTTACTAGTCAAGCTAGTAAGTTAGCCTTGTTTACAAAGTTTCCGTCATGTTTCTGACATAGCTAACGTTAGTTAGGCTAACGTTACTTAGTTTCTTCCTGGCGTTAGTTTTTTCTTTTCTTCTTTTAACTATATTTAGGTATATTTATGCCAGTGTGAGTACTACAGTATGTGGTTTAAGATAGTATTGGTCAGTCGAATAATTAACTAACTTACGTAACCAAATCCTGAAGGACAATTCTCCCGCCCACGTGGGAATGGTAACGTTAGCAAAATCTTTACGACAAGAAAGACTGATCAGTATAACTTGTGTTGTTTTCTAACTAAACATAATGATGTTTTGTTTGATTCGACAACCATGCTGCTAGTCTAGTTTAACTTACAGTGTTAGCTAACACATGCTGCTTCGCCTTTTTTACTCACTGAATTCAAGCATGTTCGACATGTTGAAATGTATCTAGCTACAGTAAATCGCCAATGCTTTACATCTAGAAAGAAAGCTTTACATCTAGAAAGTTTAACTTTTGGTGTTTATATATATATATATGTATATATATATATATATATATATATATATATATATATATATATATATATGTGTGTGTGTATATATATATATATATATAATGTGTATATATGTGTTTATATGTATATATGTGTGTGTATATGTATATGATTGTGTTTGTCTGAACATGGTTTTCTGTTGATCCACTTGTGAAAATGATAGTGCTGCCACTAACGACTAATTTTATAACGATTAATCTTTCGACCAATTTTTCGATTAGTCGACTAATCTAAACGACTATTTAAAAAAAATTTTTTACGTGTTTGTTATTTCATTGAGTCCATTTTATTTAAAATATTGCACAAAGTTGCTATGTACATATAAAAAAACAAAGTACAATTTCCAGTGCAAAGTATTTGCTTAACAGTGCAAATATAAAAAAAACTATTCAGAATGTTTCAAAACATACATTCACTAGTTTTTCAAGGTCAATGTTTTCAAGAACCCATTTTAAAGCTGCTCCATGTCATGAGTAACTTACAGTCCATTATAGCCAAGATGGAAAAAAAAGAAAGTAAGTAAATTCATTACACTGTACAAAGTTTAGCAATGCACCTCCAACTGAAATTCAAAGTTCAAGAACTGATAACTAAGTGCAAGCATGTATAGTGCAAGAGAGTGCCCAACTGTGGCCAATTGATTCAAAATGTTGTGTTGTAGTGCAAAAATGTCAACATGTCCACGTGGTCTGGACTTAAGCTGGCTCTTTTCTTTGAAACTATGTTTCCAGCTGAAGAAAACAGGCGCTCAGAGGGAGTAGATGTGGCCGGTACACATAAAAAAGACTTCGCAAGAGATGCCAGGTAAGGAAACCTGGACTGGTTGGACTTCCACCACTGCAAAGGATTTGTGTTTTTGGGTGAAGGCTGTTCCCCAATATATCTGGAAAATTCTTCACGCACGGAATGCATGTCATCAGTTTCCTCATCCTCTCTGTCCATTTGGTGGGATGATTCATCCGAATCATCTGACCCCAGCAATGCCTCTAACATTGACACAGGGGCCTTATCACTTGTGTCAGCAGAACTGCTGGATGTGACGTGCTGCTGTACTACAGCATCAGACTTCTGCTTTTCTTCAAGTGCAAGATTTAGAATCTTCCCCTGCATTCTCAAGATGTCATCTGCAGATAAGAACTTCAGCCTGCGGAATCTGGGATCGAGAGCAGAAGCAATTAGGCTGGTATTATGGGTGTCTTCAGTGAATTCAAGCTCGTTTTGCCACCTTTCAGTTATTTCATTTTCTGCAGCTTTCTGAAATGCCAGTATGTGGGGATTCTCAAATGAAGAAGTGGTCTGTGCACTTTTCAGAAGCCCTTTAATGAGTGGGGGTAGGCTAGAGAGTGTCACATATGACTCCCCACTCAGGTACACTGTAGCACATTCGAAGGGTTTTAGAGCTCTCTCCAGCTCTTCCAGGAGGCTCCATTGTTCTGGCTTGAGGTCAAGGTAATGCTTTGATCTATTTGTGATCCCTGGGTCAGACAGACATGCCGTTATAGGCCATCTTTGCTCCAGCAGACGTCTGATCATGTAATATGTGCTGTTCCACCTCACACTTACATCTTGAATGAGGCTGTTTTCTGGCTGTCCCATTTTTTTTTGCTTTACCTTCAGGTTATTGCTGGCAACCTCACTCTTGTCAAAGTGCTCCACCAGGGACCTTGCAGCACCAATGGCCTTTTGAATATGGGTATTCTTCTTCATAGCATGGTTCACAATTAGCTGCAGAGTGTGACCAGAGCAGCGGACGGAAGAGATCCCATGTTTTTCTTCTAGGATTTTGAGGGCACATACAACGTTTGATGCATTGTCATGAACTATGGCAAGTATTTTATGCAGAGGAATTTCAAATTTGGCAACTGCAGTTTCAATCCATGATGCAATATTTACGGCTGTGTGCCTCTCTTCAAGTGGCATGGTGGTCAAATTAAAGTTCATGAGCTCCCATTCATCATTTATGAAGTGGCAGGTTAAGCCCAAGTATGCCTCTGTGGCCATACTTGTCCACACATCTGTTGTCAGACATATCATGGAGCTGCAGGACAGCGCATCTTTGGTTCGCTGAAGTTCCACATCATATTTCCTCTCCATCATTTTGGTGAAACGTGCGTTTGGGTAGAATGTAGCCAGGTTGGAATGTTGCCACCATGTTCTTGAATCCTTCACCTTCAACGATGGACAGTGGTCTCATATCTCTCACAATCATTTTCAGGACACTGTCAGTGAGTACTGCTGCAAGTTGTGGCGTGCAGTCCTTCCTGGGAAGGAATTCAATCAGACTACTTTGCCTGCAACTGACAAAAAGAGGAGAAATACACAATTAGCCTACTGATGTAGAGAGCCCATTCCTAATATCCAGTCTGGGCATCCACCTTAACCTTCACATCAATCATATCAGCCTACTTTTGTTAGAAGCTCATTAAGTAAACTGTTAAAAGGCATTATGTATTGACAATCTAAGCATAAGTATCTAATTTCCATTGGCTATACCATATTTAGTCCTAATCTAATCCTCTATTAACAAACATGTATGTATTCATTACATAAATTGGTTATTTGCTCTGCCTTAAATTAATACATTATTATCTAACTGTAAATTTGTATATGTACATTTCTGAAATGCACAACTGATAACATCACTCTGAATTTTAAAGTAGAGATGCATGCATTATCTGTAAAGCTGCTTTGAGACTGGACTACCCTGCTATGCTTAGCTCTGCTTAATAATGAATCGCGCGGAAAGCAGGCAGGCATGCACTATCGGGCCCAAAAAAATCAAGCCCGAACCTGCCCGAGCCCGTTGTGTCCGAGCCCGGCCCAACACATTAACTGTAATTATGAGCCCGAGCCCGATTTAAACCCGACCATTTTTTAATACATGGGTCTTTATAATTGACGTTCTCAACTACTTTCTACTTTCTCACGCCCGCAACATTTATGTTTTGTCCCGCTCCCGCCCGCAAATATACTTTTTTTCTGTAACGTTACCTCCAAATACTCGGTGTGTGTATACTTACAGATACATACACAGAGTGAGTGCATTACCGCAAGCGCTCCATCAAATCTAGTCCCGTGCCGCACTCTTTTGCGTTGGGAGTGCACGTCTCTAGATCAAGGACACGGCCCGAGGATAGTGACGGGAAATATCGGCCCAAGTTCGGGCTCGGGCAGAGAATCTATGCTCAAGCACGCAGCTATGCTGCTCGCGTACACTAATACACATTACACTTGCGTGCATTACGGAGTTTAAAACATAAACATTACTGCCAAAGTCTAAGTAGCCTGTTTAACATCCAAATTCAGTCATTGTACGTCTTAAAGCGTTAATACACGTCATTTCATTAATGTCCATATACTTACGTTGTCTTTTCCTTTTCTGTGGACGCATCTTTAACTCCGATGTGTTTTCTTTTTAGGTGCTCGTGCATCGTTGTTGTGCTCCCGTGATATGCAAGTGAAGTTCGACAGAGTGAACAGACCACTCTTTTGTTACCAGATGGCCTGAAATACTCCCATACTTTCGAAGCTTTTGGTCTAGTGCCAATTCTCTGACTTAATTCGGAGTCTCCTGCCTCTGCCATTTTTCATATCAAAGCAGTGAAGGCGGGGGGAGGGGGAAGAAAGAGAATAGTAGACAACCAGCAGGGCGCGCGCGCCCTCAGCACGCGCAGACCACACAGTGAGCCGTTTGAGACCAAAAATAAATAGGCGGTCAATATTTAACGTCGACTAAAATAATTGCCGTCGACTAATTTTCATGGTCGATTACGTCGACTAGGTCGACTAATCGCGGCAGCACTAGAAAATGACTCGTTTTTTTGAAGGGGTGAGCATTTTAATGTTATTGATTTTGCCTGGAAATTAATCAAAAAGTATACTTTATGCAAAATGTTCTTCTATTTTAGATGGTTCACATTGTTCAGTTTATCAACGAGGAGGATCTGCCATTTGCAGTGGTTCCGCAAGAGTGGCTCAGCGAGAGCATGTGCCATTGGCCCCCATTTAACCTCAGCAAAAAGACGAAGGCAACAATTTAGCCATCCTCTGCACACCTCCACACAGCACCTGGGAGAAACATCATTTTAAGTTCATGAAGGGAGCAGGTAAATGGGTCTGACTTGTGTATTTGATTTTCCTGTATTTCATCTGTGTAATTTATTTTCTGTTTATTGTGGATAACTGACTCTTTCATTCATTATTCCCTACTCTAGAATCTTGGAAGTCTCAAGAAAAAAAAAAAAACTCTAGAAAGATGCATCGATTCCAGAAAACGAGAAAAATGCTGAACTGGTATGTAAAATCTATTGCTGTGATGCTGGATTTGTGATCCTGCCACTAAACTATACCATTTGTTAGATTTTCAAATTTCTGTTTCCTCTTTCTCGCAACCAGGTTTCTCCCCAGTAATCCAGACTCCACTTCACAGAGCCAAGAGTTTGAGTACAAGTAAGTGATGTTATTTGTGAAGTTTTTTTGTCTTGGAAACTATTGCTTCTATTTGATGTCGGCATGAACGGGAAGTTACAAACGACTTTTCTCCAGTGTTGTGACGTATTTAAAAGTGAAACGGTATATTGAACGGAGGGCAGGGTTTTACTCTAGAGCTCCTCTTCTCCATCTCTGCTCATAGCACGGTTTGAGGGGAGTTGCCACGCCCTCGCACCATAGCACATGACCGGAAGAGAAGAGAAGTCGTTTCGAGGGGGGAGGGAAGGGTAACGTATTTGATTAAAGATTATAAGGCTACATGAATTTTAAAAGAATAATGAAGTGCACAGATAAATCATTTATAATAAACACTACAATATTACATATGTAACATTATGAAACCAGACTCCACTAACATTACTTATTTCCTTTCCGCAGGCATCTTAAAGAATTCAAAAGAAGAAAAAGGCTGATGTACCAAAAATCTACTCTCAGTTTATTATCACAAATGGCATGGTTACAATTGTTAAATGTTGGCAAATATTACTATCCAGCGGCACACAAATGGCCCACAGCACTGCCCCGCTATCACACAGAAACGTAGTGCCACGAACACCTCAATCTCAGTTAGCACAGCACCACAAATAGAAACAACTCTGTACACAGCAAGCTCTGAACTGGATAGTGCATATGAAACCACACCAACTCTACACCAAAAGCTAGCTTTGGGCAAGTGCTGCACAGTATTATAGTACCGTTTACAATACCATTTGCCAGACAAAACAAACAGACCAACAACCATCCCTTCAAAAGAAAGAAAGAAAAGAACAAACAAAACAAATAAACAGCATGTACAATAAACCTTGGAGGTACCATATAATTCTTAAAATTACAAAAAGGGGGAGAAAGCGGCAATTACACCCCAGAGCACTCCGTTTCTGCAACAAATCGCAAGCATACCATAAGCACATAGCATAAAACCAACTGCACAAGTTTCTTTCCATCTGTATTGTCCTTCCCTGGGTTACAAAAGAGTGTTTCCCACTGTATAATATCCCACCCACAACATACCACACAGAATAAATACATAACATCTGTTTTTTCCCACAGCAGTAATTCACCACATTTAAGCAGAGAAGGCACAACAAATAGTACAGTCTTTCCAACATTAATGCATTAAATTACATAATTACATCAATCTACCTTGCGCTAAGGGTCCCCGCTCGGCTACTAGGTTTCCGTTTGTGACCAACGAGACTAAAAACGAGGAAGATAGCTCCATTAGAATGTGTCCTCGATTACCGAGCTTCCTAACTTGCACGCAACAGTCAATTAAAAACAAGGTGCTTACCGTTCCTGTTTACCACGACGGACAGGAATATGTTGCCAGTGCAAATGAAAAGCTCTCGTTGCTCCCGCTCACCGCTGGGAACAAAAGAGAGACGTTAGCGTGTGACTTAACTGCGTCAGTTCAAGGCATCGTGCTTGACAAATAAACTGTCGCCAATAATAGGCGCTTACCGTCCCCGCGTCTCGACTGAGAACAAAGGGCAATGAGCCCGACGGATAAATAAATTACTCTCGTCCCACTTTTAAATGCCGCACTTGACGCGCGCTGACTAGGCCAACTAAACAAACAACTCATCAACACGGTGCGCTGCTTTTATCTACTTCCTAATTCCAAACACCCCCATAACACCTGCGTGGAAACTATGCAGGGAAGTTAGCCTGCAACAAACTCCCTCTATAGGAAGGGAGTAGATATCAATAGCCTACTTGATCTGGTCACATCCACCCCAGCTTTGAGAACTCACCGTCCCGGTGAGAATATCCCCTGTTCTAGTTATACCCATGGTCTAAATGTTACTAACAGGGGAGCAGGGATTGTAGGTCTACCCTCAATTGAATTAGTTTGGCCCACATTCCCACGGACATTTCTAGGCAGATGGAATGGGTTACTATGTTGACCTGCTGTAGCCCTTGCTGAGCGCCTTACCACAATGTCGGGGTTCGAGGGGAAACCTTGCTCGATCTCCATTGTGTGGGTGACGTAACCATCAATGCGCGTGTGGTCCTCCGTCCTATTGGACACATTTGCCCTCGGCCCAAGGGGGCTGGGTGGCTTTAGGTGATCTTTGGGAGGCGCACCACTGTTATTCTCCATGTTAATCCCTGGTTCCATCAGCACGATCCCATCTTCCGGATCACCCTCCTCTGCCGACTGCAAGCCGCTTATTCTCTTCCCCGGGTTTTGACTATCCTGTACCCTGGGAAGTATCGTAAAGGGGTTCAGGTCTGCTCGTGCCTTAGTTGGAATAACTCGAAGCTCTGATCTATGAATGTTCTTTCCTGGCCCCGTCCCTTCCAGTGGGCGGATCTTGTACACTCTCCCATCCTGGTCTAAGACCTCCTGTACTCGATACACTGTAGCATCCCAGAAGTCTTGAATCTTATGGCGGCCCAAAGGATGATTCCTCCTATGGACTAATGTGCCAGGGGCAAGTGGCTGGCTCACTGACGGGGTGACCTGCTGGTTTCGACGTTCTGCTGAAAGAGTTAAGTGGTCCCGTGCATGTGTGTGAATTGCCCTGAGGTCATGCCGATGTTGTACCATCCAATCGTGAGGGTGCCCAGGGTCAGTTTCCTCTTCAGTACTGCCCAAAAAGAAATCCACCGGCAATCGCACTTTCTGTCCAAACATCAGTTCGAAGGGCGAGTATCCAGTTGACGCATGCTGAGTGGTGTTGTAAGCAAAAAGAACATGGGGAAGTGCTTGGGGCCATTTACGTTTCTGATCCTGGGGCAACGAGCGGAGTAGATCGTGTAACGTGCGATTAAATCTCTCGCACTGCCCGTTGCCCTCCGGGTGATACGATGTCGTTCTGCTCTTAGCGATATGGTACAACCGACACAACTGTTTCATAAGATCTCCCTCAAAGCTTCTGCCCTGGTCGCTATGGAGCCGCTTGGGCACCCCATAACGATAGAACCAACCCTCTGTAAGTAATTTCGCTACTGTGCTGGCCTTCTGGTCACGGGCTGGGTATGCCTGCGTAAACTTTGAGAATACGTCTGTCGCGATCAGAACATGTTCACGCCCATCTGTTGCCTTCTCCAAAGTAGTGAAATCGATGGCTACAACTTCTAGGGGGCTAGACGCAGTCAGGTTCCCCGGAAAAGTTCTCACCTGTGGGCGGACAGCTTTTGCCACGATGCAACGACCACACTCTTGACAGTAGTTCTCGATCTCTCGAGACATACCAGGCCAAAAACATCTTTCTCTAACGAGGCGAGTTGTACGTTCTATACCTTGATGTCCATGGTCATCATGAAGACCTCTCAAGACTTCCTGCTTTAAGCACTGTGGCAAGATGAGCTGAAACGTCTCTCCACTGTAGCCTGGCAGCCGAACACAGCGATACAACACCCCATCCCGACACCGAATCCTTGGCCACTGCTTAAGCAGTTTCTGAGCCTCTAAGGGCAGTAGCATCCGTTCTGATTTCGTTGGGACTGCTCCTTGTTTCCAGAAATGGATGAATGGCCCAATGGCAGGATCCTCCACCTGTAGTGCTTGCAAATCGGCCTTCTGTCGGATTGGTAAGGCGTTGATCTCTTGGCACCAGGTTTGGGTCCTATATTCACTAACACTCGAGAGGGCTAAAGGGATTTCTAGGCCTGGGGCCACTGAAGCGATGGACACAGGGGCTGGCAGCCTGGAAAGTGCATCCACATTTCTATTCGCAGAGCCTGGGCGATATCTGATTTCAAAGTCAAACATTGCTAGCTCCGAGGCCCAGCGATGTTCTGTAGCCCCTAACTTAGCCGTCTGCAAATAACTTAATGGGTTATTGTCGGTGAAGACCACAAACTTTGCACCTAGGAGATACTCCCTAAACTTGCTGGTTATAGCCCATTTAAGGGCTAGAAGCTCTAGCTTACGAGAGCTATAATTGGACATATTTCTCTCGGTCGGCCGCAAGCCCCTACTGGCAAAAGCAATGGGCTTCCTGCGTCCATCCTGCTCTTGGGCTAGGACGGCTCCCAGCCCAGCATGGCTTGCATCAACTTCCAAGACGAACGGTTTCGTGAAGTCAGCATATGCTAAGACGGGGGCGCTGATCAGACAGTTTTTTAGGGTCTGAAAACTCTGCTGGCACTCTGGGGTCCAGCCGTCTCCTAGTATATTGGTCCGGGACTTAGGCCTCTTGGATCCTGTCTCCACCTGAGCAACCAGTTTATGCAACGGGGTAGCCATCTTTGCAAAGCCCTCCACAAACCGACGATAATACGATGCGAACCCCAGAAAAGATCTTAGCTCCTTTGTAGTAGTCGGCTGTTTCCACTCGGCTACTGTTTTGACTTTATCCGGATCCGTAGCTACTCCCGAGGCAGAAACAACATGCCCCAGATATTTTACCTCTCTTTGAAAGAAGTGGCACTTAGATGGTTTCAACTTGAGGTGGTTACTGTGCAGACGGTTAAAAACGAGTTCCAAGCGTTTCAAATGTTCGTCAAAAGAGGTCGAAAAGATGATAATATCGTCTAGATAAAGAAGTAGTGATTGAAAACTTTGATCTCCGAAGATCCTCTCCATCAACCTCTGAAAGGTACTTGGTGAGTTACAAAGGCCAAACGGCATACGATTAAACTCGAAGAGTCCAAACGGTGTGCAAAATGCCGTCTTAGCCTTATCCACTTCAGCAACTGGCACTTGGTTGTACCCACTGGCAAGATCTAACGTTGAAAACCACTTTGCTCCAGTCAGTGCATCTAAGGACTCATCTATGCGGGGGAGTGGATAGGCGTCCTTCCTCGTCTTCGCATTCAAGAGCCGGTAGTCAACACAGAGTCTAAGGTCTCCCCCTTTCTTTTGCACGATAACTATAGGCGACGAGTAGGGACTAGAACTAGGTTTCACAATTCCGGTCTCCAACAGCTGCTGGATATGGGCTTTGACTTGATCGTACTGGGAAGGGGGCAGTCGACGGTATCTCTGCCTAATGGGGACCTCATCAGTGAGGTGGATCTGATGCTCTACCAAGTTGGTGCACCCTATATCACCATCCCCCTGACTGAAAACATTGCTGTGTTTCTGCAATAGCACCTTTACTTGATGTTCCTGATCTGCAGATAGGGTTGGCCAAGACGTGTTAGAAAAATCAATTGGGGGAGTGGCTTTCATCTCCGCTGACTGGACTACGGCAACCTGTTCTCCACTACACTCTTCCACAATGTTCACTGAACACCCTAAAGACATTACCTGAACAATATGGAGTGCACCCAAAATGGTGTGCGGTTGCAACCACACATCTTGCAAACTCACATTAGTGACCGGTATTTCTACCACCCCATTCTTCACTGCCAGTAGCGCCTTAGAGATCAAAATACCCACTGGCAACTGGGTTTCCTCTGTGGGTGGCTCCAATAGCACAGAGTGGAGAGAAAGGTTAGCAGCACTAGGACAAACTATAGGGATAAGTTTTAGAGACCCGGCACGAATGCGTGCTGCAGAACTCTGAACTCTGGCCTTGCCTAAACATCCTTTGTTGTGAAGGTTCTCAATGGACTGGCATGTGATGAAAGCCTGCCGCCATACCCTGCTGTCTTTTTCCATAGAGGAGACCTGTGCTGAGGTTGACGGTACGTCGGCGAACAATTCTTTATAAAAGCTCTGAATGATGTTCATACCTAATAAACCGGGAACTGCACGCTTCTGTTGTTGAGTAAAAGGATCAGTTGGATCACGCACTACTAAAATACCCATACTAGGGGAGGTTTTACCCAACACTGTCACATCCAGTTCAAGGTAACCTGAGTATGGGATTTCATACCCATTGGCTGCTCGTAATTGGAGCCAACTACAGGGTTTAAGGGACTCCTCACGTGATTGGAAATTTTCCCAAAAAAATTTTCCGTTATTGTGGAGACCATAGAGCCTGTGTCCAGCAAACATGCAACTACTTTTCCCCCCATCCAGACATGAACCACCGGACACTGGCCTATGAGATGGGGCATGCTATCAAAAACCGAGTGACAAGAGCCTAATTGAGCCCCCCTTGGTGTTTGGCTCTCCACACCAGAGGGCGCTAGTTTTCCTGCGGCTGCGGGGGAGCGGGTGTTTCCACTAGCTGATTTTGAGCTACAGCCCTCTGCCCCACCCCCCGGTTTGCTATATTAGTCGAATTGGGATCGATACGACAGTATTTGGCAATGTGACCTGCTCTGTTGCAGCGATTACAAATCGGCCTACCATCGGAATGAAACCGGTATGTTTTGGACTGGTCTCCTACACTCCTTGGGTTAGCCTGGGGGTGAGATGAATTTAATTGTGACAAAATGGCATCTAATTGGGCCTGCTGACGCCGTAGACATTCCTTTAGCTCTATCATTTCAGTGTTGGTCGCCGAGATTGCGTTAGAATCTGCACCCCGACTACCGCCAACCGATACGTGAGTATCAAAAGAAAAAGCTCTAGGTCTAGTCCTCGTTCCCTGTTTCCCCTCATCCCCCCATTTAATGGCTATGCTGCGGAGTGTAACAAAACTCATCTCAGAGTCCAATGCAAGCCGTCTTTTTAGCTCCCTTCTCAGCATGTCATCATTTACATTTTCCGCAAACTGGTCACGCAGCACTAAGTCATGATTTGGAATTCCCCCAGGTGTCTTTTTTATTACAACATCCATTAAAGATTTTAAAACATGAGAAAAATCCCGTAAGGACTCCCCCTCCTTCTGGTGTCGTTGAAAGAAGCACAATTGGGCGGCCACATAGGACTGAGAACAGCTGAAATTTTCAGTAAGAATCTTAAAAATCTTTTCAGCTGTATCTCTATCTGAAGTTTCATGAAACTCAACCTCTGCTTTTGCCCCCCCATCAAGATGATCATAAAGGAACAACACCTTTTCAGCATTAGACATAGGCCTGGCCTCGAGGCATCTACGAACCTCAGTGACCCATTGATCTAAGTTGACTAGGTCAACAGACAGTTTACCAGTAAATTTAGAACATTTACGCTCTCGTGGGACATAAACATACCGTGCAGGAATCGAAGTAGCCCCAGATGCACTACTAGATGTAGACTGTTCAGGATCAGTAGAGGCATATGTTATACGAGACTCACTGTTAGAAGTAGAAGCATCAGTATCCCTATTTCTGTCCTGTCTCTGTGCTTTCAATTGTTCATTTTCAGCCTGAAGCTGTCGAATTTGGTCCATTAGCTCGTGCAGTTCCATCATACCAGGTGGAGAAGACATTATCTCGGCCGATCTTCAATGAACACTTGCTGACGAGTCTCCAACCACGTTCTCCTTGAAGACGGTGAACTGCCGCTTTTCTCCCCCCACACCACAACCTTTTACCTCCAAGTATCACAATGATATGTTAATGTATCATGAAAAAAATTCTATGTAACCAGCCTTAGAATCCTATGCCGACTACGCCAGATGTAACATTATGAAACCAGACTCCACTAACATTACTTATTTCCTTTCCGCAGGTATCTTAAAGAATTCAAAAGAAGAAAAAGGCTGATGTACCAAAAATCTACTCTCAGTTTATTATCACAAATGGCATGGTTACAATTGTTAAATGTTGGCAAATATTACTATCCAGCGGCACACAAATGGCCCACAGCACTGCCCCGCTATCACACAGAAACGTAGTGCCACGAACACCTCAATCTCAGTTAGCACAGCACCACAAATAGAAACAACTCTGTACACAGCAAGCTCTGAACTGGATAGTGCATATGAAACCACACCAACTCTACACCAAAAGCTAGCTTTGGGCAAGTGCTGCACAGTATTATAGTACCGTTTACAATACCATTTGCCAGACAAAACAAACAGACCAACAACCATCCCTTCAAAAGAAAGAAAGAAAAGAACAAACAAAACAAATAAACAGCATGTACAATAAACCTTGGAGGTACCATATAATTCTTAAAATTACAAAAAGGGGGAGAAAGCGGCAATTACACCCCAGAGCACTCCGTTTCTGCAACAAATCGCAAGCATACCATAAGCACATAGCATAAAACCAACTGCACAAGTTTCTTTCCATCTGTATTGTCCTTCCCTGGGTTACAAAAGAGTGTTTCCCACTGTATAATATCCCACCCACAACATACCACACAGAATAAATACATAACATCTGTTTTTTCCCACAGCAGTAATTCACCACATTTAAGCAGAGAAGGCACAACAAATAGTACAGTCTTTCCAACATTAATGCATTAAATTACATAATTACATCAATCTACCTTGCGCTAAGGGTCCCCGCTCGGCTACTAGGTTTCCGTTTGTGACCAACGAGACTAAAAACGAGGAAGATAGCTCCATTAGAATGTGTCCTCGATTACCGAGCTTCCTAACTTGCACGCAACAGTCAATTAAAAACAAGGTGCTTACCGTTCCTGTTTACCACGACGGACAGGAATATGTTGCCAGTGCAAATGAAAAGCTCTCGTTGCTCCCGCTCACCGCTGGGAACAAAAGAGAGACGTTAGCGTGTGACTTAACTGCGTCAGTTCAAGGCATCGTGCTTGACAAATAAACTGTCGCCAATAATAGGCGCTTACCGTCCCCGCGTCTCGACTGAGAACAAAGGGCAATGAGCCCGACGGATAAATAAATTACTCTCGTCCCACTTTTAAATGCCGCACTTGACGCGCACTGACTAGGCCAACTAAACAAACAACTCATCAACACGGTGCGCTGCTTTTATCTACTTCCTAATTCCAAACACCCCCATAACACCTGCGTGGAAACTATGCAGGGAAGTTAGCCTGCAACAAACTCCCTCTATAGGAAGGGAGTAGATATCAATAGCCTACTTGATCTGGTCACACATATAAAAATACGAATTGTAAAATCTTACTTCAAGAGCAGGTGAAACAAGTTCAACAAACAATGTTGAAGACGTTTGCTTGCACTGAGCAATTAGGCACAACTTGCAAACAGCACCTGTGGTTGTCGGTTTAATTCCCACTGGGGCTACCTGTACATGTAGTAGACCTAGATATAAAGTAAAATTTAAGATTGTATACTGCATATATTACAGTCTGAATCATTAGCCTTTCACATTTTTTATTTATTTATGAGAAGCTTCAGAGAAATGTAATTTGTAACACTTTTTTTGGATTTTCAGCTTGGTGTAGGGGATAAAGCATGTTTTAGAGACATGTTCCTGAAGACCATTGTTCAAAGTAAGTTGGATATTTTTTTTAGATTTAAGTAGATGTGTATGTCCTATTGTCCTCATGCAATTCAAATTAAATGACAGATCTGTATTTTCTATATTAGCCATCCGGAAGGACCCGGCAACCCAGGATGCACTGATGAGGCTGTCCAGGTTAACGTTACGCGTTACCTGAAAGGAGCATCTGACCGTGAAGGCAGAAAAAGGCGCCGCACAGCTGAGAGGGACCCACAGCCGACCACTTAAAACTAGACTGACTACTGACACCCCAGAATCACTGACAACTGGAATCCTTTCTTTATCTTGCAGTCAGTAGAATCAAGACCCCTAAAGAAGTCAGAAGTGTCAGACTACACTCACTCACTGTGGAAATTACTTTCTTTTTTTCTTTTTCAAATAAAGCTTGTAAATCCTTGTGCCACAGGTCAGCATTGCCATTATAATGGCCTATTCTACTCCAGAGCTTTACTATAAATTACTACCACTTATCATATTGTTAAAAATGGCTTGTAAATGTAGTTATACTTTTATTTATTTGGTATCTTGCACATTATTTGGTATCAAATATCCTCTTTACTTGTCATAATGTTTACTGGTAATTTTTTACCCTAGAGCTGTCCTTTTTATATGAACACTTATTGTAAGTGTTGTAATTTGCTTGTAAGGCTGTTTAACCAAAATTGAATTGGAAACCTGCATGTTAGTATATTTATTTATTTATTTTTCTGTTATGTTTCAGTGATCTGAAATATCTTGTTTAAATGACAGTTACTGTACTTTGAAATGTGGAATAAAAATGCCAATTGTAAATTTGTCTGGTTTGAGCAATCATTATTCTTGCTAAACTGCATGCTATAAATAAAAAAAATATATATATAGCCAGAATAAGCGGCGGCAGAGCGCTCGAAAATAGCGTTTGCCTCCGGCGGGCCGCGGAAGGACGGCCTTCAATATAAAGGCGGCGGAACGGTGGTTGGCCCGCGGGCCGGCCGCTTAACGAAGGCGGTATGAAGGCGGCTGCCGCTTTTAAAAAGCGGCTGCCGCCGGCGGTGCGCCGTCCAACGTGTTTGCGATGTCGCCATTCTGACGCTTCTACTGCCGCCGGAGAACCGACGGTGGTCCGCCGACTCATTGCTATCTGGGTAGCTACCTGTTAAGAAATGTTTTAAATATATATGTTTAATTCCTATGATAGGGATGAATGCATGATCACAAGCTTGGATTCCAAATGGCCTGGCTCAGTGCATGACTCACGCATTTTCCGTGAGTCTATTTTGTGTCAGCGCTTTGAGGAAGGCAAGTTAAATTTGGTACAGTACACTTTACATTTTTTATTTTAATGGCAAAACTTACAAATTTTTCCCCTTTTCTGTTCTATGACAGGGCTTTTTGATGGCCTGTTGGTAGGAGATAGAGGTTATGCATGCCAGAGGTTTTTGCTAACGCCCTATCCTGACCCCCAGACAGGGCCACAAAACCGCTTCGATGTGGCCCTCAGTAAAACCAGGGTCAAGATCGAGATGACCTTTGGCATCCTAAAGGCACGTTTCAACTGTCTTAGGCGTTTAAGAGCAGTGTTGTGCAAGTTACTTCCAAACTGTAATACATTATATATTACTTGTTACTGTTATTTAAAAGTAATTCATTACACTACAATATTACTGTCTCAGAATTGTAATGCGTTACATTACTCCTGAATTACTTTTGAGTTACTTTCACCATAATAACTATACAGAAGTAGAACTTAACATTCTAAAATGACTAAGGCTATAACGATATGCGATATGAAACCGAAATCGCGACACTCAGATCCACGAACCTGCAGAATGGCGACACACCCCTTCCAACTCCCAGCGTTATCCATACCGTCCAGATCCAATGCTACCACATCTTTAAATAACTATTAGTATTATTTGAAGTTAACCTAACATTATAAAATATGTAGACCTACACCACAAAACTAGTTGAGGATAAATTATTTAAAATTTGGGAATTCCAGCGTTATGGACATGACATTTGCAGTCAAAACTTGAAATATAAATTCTCAGAAAATGCATTAATACCAAACTATTGAAACGTCTGTTTATCCATAGGCTCCTCCCTGAAAGGAGTCCAGACATTAGAAAAATATCAGTCTACACATGCGTTTTATATTTAATATTAGGGAAATAGACAGTCATGCGTGACAAAAAAAAATCTTTAACTTTTAGGAGGCAACAAATTTCTTTTGTTGTAATTATGTGAATTACACTGCGCAAATCGGATGAAGAAGGGTTGGTTCTCCACAGAACATAAAATATTCATTTTATTTTATTTTTCGTGTTCGCATTTATGAGGAAAAAACAATGCTACCTACATAGCCTACGTGACAGTTCTCCGTTATGGACGCGACCGCTCTGAAGCGGCACTAAAAGACTGCTTTAAAACTTTCACAGAGACCTTACACAGAAAGCCTTTCTTTAAAGTGAATTTCGTTTTGTATTAATTGTATCTTAATTTTAATCAATGTTTCATCAACCAATTACATGGATTTAATAAATAAGAAGTAGGCTAAATATAGCAGACAATTATAATCATGACACGGAGGTGTTGGCGCGTGAACTGGAGCGAGTCTCATAAATGAACCGAAACTCAGTGTATAAGGTAGCCTATTCACGGACCTGAAAAATATATCTATATTGAAATGTCTACTTGTAAACAGAACAATTCAAAACGAAAGAAAACAGACTGCTCTCTGATGAAATGAAATGTGCATTCTCTCTGGTGCATTCACTAGCCTACTGCGAAGATCGCGAGTCAGCATCGTCAACTTCATCTTGACTTTATTAATAAACAATTAAAATGTCTCCTTGCTATATTTGACATATTCATAATCATTGCTTTTGCCGGTTCTTTGTGACAGCTTTTAGGTGCCGCCGCCCTTACATGAACGCGTCACCACCGCATCAAAAACATGATTGCGTGATGAAAACATGAAAAATACCACATAAACATAGCCTAACTGTTTAGAAAGAAAACACAGAACGAATAGCCTAATGCTCATACGTCCATCTCGCGAATGTATAGTCTTCTTCATGCCATCTTCACCATTAGCCGCTTTTCCACTGGCCAGCGCGAGCACAGAGGCCGAAATCATTCCTCACGGCACTCCTGTAAAAAATAAATCGCTATAGGCCTACAAATATATCAGACGCTGCCATTTAGTCTTTATTTACAGACTTGGACACCACACGCGGCTATTGACTGTCCACGAACAGGTAATTTAGCCTACTTGCATTTTTCATTCGTTAATGTCTCGCGGTCTTGCTGTTTTTTTTTTGGTTTGTTTTACAATTAAAACTAAAAGTCTGTTGTAACGCAAGCATACTGAACATGTACCGAGTAAAATATTACTGAAAATTGATTAGTAATGCCTTACACTACTGCGTTACAGCAAAAAGTAATATGTTACTGTAATGCATTACTTTTGTAACGCGTTACTCCCAACACTGTTTAAGAGTGTCACCAGAGCGGGCATCACAGATAGTGGCTGCATGTGCCATTCTGCATAATATAGCCTCTATCAGAAAGGAGCGAGAACCACCACAAAACCAGCTTCTCCCTGATGAAATTGACGCCCATCACACTTGACCACACAGCTGGGGCAGCTGTCAGAGATGCGATCACAACACAATATTTTACTTAATAAAAGCACACTGACACTGCAGATAGGACTCAAACTGTTTTATTGGTCATGTGGCTAGGGAGGAAGAAAGAGAGCAAGAAAATTACATTAATAGACATTCATAGTGTTCATACTAAAGCGTTACTTGTTTAAAAAAAAGTTCACAAACGGAGATCTGTTTTTTCCAGCTGTTTGATCTCCAATTTATTTTTTTTAATTTGGAGCCTCCTCAGCTCACAGTCTAGCTCCTTTAGCTCACAGTCTAGTTCTAGGCTCCTTTTATAAAGGGCCCTGACTGAGTCTGTTTCCACCTGAAACAATTCCACCACAAACATGATCATTACAAGTTTCTGGAGGTTGATCAAATCACAAAAAGTGGCATGACTATCTACAAACATAGGACTGACTGTAATTTATGTCAAGGGTTTAAAGCATTACCTTGTTCACATTCCTTCTGTAGCCCATTGAGGTAGAGGCTTCAGTTTCTGGGGCAGGTTGTGAAAAATCCTACAATAAAAGAGATGTGTAAGGGCCAGTCACTTAATTATGACATTCAAATTTGTGCCGTAATAAAAAGCCCAGTGCATTCACCTCAGCAACTGTCTCAGAACACACAGACAGAGTGTCTTCATCATTTGGTTCACCCTAATAAATAAAAGGCAAATATAAAGCATAACTGTTATAAAGCAGGCTATGTTCATGGTGTTCTGTCTGCTGCATATACCGACCTCTGTGTGGGAGACTGTGTGCATGTGTGCTGGCTTCAACAGGGACACTGTATTTCCCTCTACTGCAGAACAGAGTCAGCCAAATTTAACCCTTTTTAAAACATTAGTAATGCATTGCACACACATACCCAGTGTCACTTGCTTCGAGGAGCCAGCACCAGGGTCAGACTGTACAGCACTTGCAATGCCATCCATAATCGGCCGTCCCTTATTATTACTCAGCGCCAACTCCTCGGCCACAGTGTAATTTTGAGGAGGTGGCCCTCCCCCAGTTTTCCTGATTTCACATTTTTTTCTGTTTGCTGCAAACAAGTTTTTATGAATAAATGTTCACAAAAATAATAAAAGGTTGTGGTAAATACTCACCACTTTGAATTATATTTTTATATTTTGTCTTGATCTGCTGCCAAGAACGTTTGGAGTTGGGGTTGCATCTAAAAATATATGAATATCAATCTTTCTTAGGAATAGCCTATACATTCACATTTTACATACATCTACACACACGTATGTACAGTATGCATGCATGCATGTATATCAACACGAATACACACATGTTTATTTTAGCATTTAATACATTTTTAATATGATTACATCACTTTACATTAATTGTTTAACTTACGCATTAACGCAATCAGCAATCTTCCTCCAAGAATATTCTCTTGCTTTGGCAGCAGATACAGTGTTACTGCGTGCTTGAAAAACACTTTTATATTCTTCATATTTTTGAATAATTATCTCTTGCTCCTGCGCGGAAAAATATAAAGCTCTCGCTCTATCCATTTCGAACGCGATTGGTTGTTCAGTGCCGACGTCACTCTTTTATGTGCACTCGCTCGTGGATTAATCATAAGTTAAGATCAAAGCCTGAGTTGACAGAGAAAGTTGATTCGCTGCGTCATGGTACCAATAAAGCCTGATTGCATCGGTTCGGTTTTGTCAACTCAAAACTAATCCTGTAATCCCGAGTTTGTTCAGCTACCTTCATGGTACAGGCCCCAGTTCATGCTAGAATTAACCAAACATTAAAGTAACACTGACCTGCAGTCTGACTGGTGGCGTGGGTTCGAATCCCACTTCTGACAAACCTAACCATTCGCTGTGGGCCCAAGCTTGAGTCTTTAACCCTCTGGCAAGTTTATCAAGAAATGCAGTAATGTTGACAAAGCACTGCAATTCAGTTCATGCTAGAATTAACCAAACATTAAAGTAACACTGACCTGCAGTACATGGCCTTTAAAGTAACACTTTAGTGCAATGTATGGGATTCTATGGCACTTGGAATTTCAAGTCATGACATTTCAGAAAAAATGGACATGTTGATTGAATCGGATTCAACTGAATTTCACGAAATAACATGTTGTGATGTTTACCGGAAGAAGATGCAGTAGAATTTCATGGCAAGGATTCTTGGAAATTTCTTGGAATGAAATGTCATGGGTTTGGGGGCATGGGGTGGAGTGTCATGACACAAGATTCAAGGAATGTCATGTAAAACATTACATTAGCATTAACAAGACATGCCATTAGAATAAAAGAATGATATAAGCCTTAACAAAACATTGTAACAACACTGACACATATGACATGAATATGAGAGTAATACTATTACTGCATTTGTTCAACATTAGTCTTAAAAAAACACTGGATTTCAATTACAGTGCATATGAAGAAATGGACAAAGGCATAAAAGGGAATACAGAAAGCAGCTCCTTTATTTACACGGTCCCGTGTATCAAAAAGCACCATTCTGCCCCATGTGAGGCTCAAACTCACGACCTTCAGATTATGAGACTGACGCGCTGCCTAACTGCGCCAATGAGGCATGTGCTCTGACTCGGGTGAGCGGTGAAGCCCTAGATTCTAGATCATCTGCCATTCCGTGTAGGTGCAAAAATGCTGCTCACCACTGGCCGTCAAGTCAGGATGGCCGAGCGGTCTAAGGCGCTGCGTTCAGGTCGCAGTCTCCCCTGGAGGCGTGGGTTCGAATCCCACTTCTGACAAACCTAACCTTTGGCTGCGGGCCCAAGCTAGAGTCTTTAACCCTCTGGCAAGTTTATCAAAAAATGCATTAATGTTGACAAAGCACTGCAAATCAGTTCATGCTAGAATAAACCAAACATTAAAGTAACACTGACCTGCAGTGCATGACCTTTAAAGTAACACTTTAGTGCAATGTATGGGATTCTATGGCACTTGGAATTTCAAGTCATGACATTTCAGAAAAAATGGACATGTTGATTGAATCGGATTCAAATGAATTTCACGAAATAACATGTTGTGATGTTTACCGGAAGAAGATGCAGTAGAATTTCATGGCAACGATTCTTGGAAATTTCTTGGAATGAAATGTCATGGGTTTGGGGGCATGGGGTGGAGTGTCATGACACAAGATTCAAGGAATGTCATGTAAAACATTACATTAGCATTAACAAGACATGCCATTAGAATGAAAGAATGATATAAGCCTTAACAAAACATTGTAACAACACTGACACATATGACATGAATATGAGAGTAATACTATTACTGCATTTGTTCAACATTAGTCTTAAAAAAACACTGGATTTCAGTTACAGTGCATATGAAGAAATGGACAAAGGCATAAAAGGGAATAAAGAAAGCACCATTCTGCCCCGTGTGAGGCTCGAACTCACGACCTTCAAATTATGAGACTGACGCACTGCCTAACTGCGCCAACGAGGTATGTGCTCTGACTCAGGTGAGCGGTGAAGCCCTAGATTCTAGATCACCTGCCATTCCGTGTAGGTGTAAAAATGCTGCTCACCACTGGCCGTCGTGTCAGGATGGCCGAGTGGTCTAAGGCGCTGCGTTCAGGTCGCAGTCTCCCCTGGAGGCGTGGGTTCGAATCCCACTTCTGACAAACCTAACCTTTGGCTGCGGGCCCAAGCTAGAGTCTTTAACCCTCTGGCAAGTTTATCAAGAAATGCAGTAATGTTGACAAAGCACTGCAATTCAGTTCATGCTAGAATTAACCAAACATTAAAGTAACACTGACCTGCAGTACATGACCTTTATAGTAACACTTTAGTGCAATGTATGGGATTCTATGGCACTTGGAATTTCAAGTCATGACATTTCAGAAAAAATGGACATGTTGATTGAATCGGATTCAACTGAATTTCACGAAATAACATGTTGTGATGTTTACCGGAAGAAGATGCAGTAGAATTTCATGGCAAGGATTCTTGGAAATTTCTTGGAATGAAATGTCATGGGTTTGGGGGCATGGGGTGGAGTGTCATGACACAAGATTCAAGGAATGTCATGTAAAACATTACATTAGCATTAACAAGACATGCCATTAGAATGAAAGAATGATATAAGCCTTAACAAAACATTGTAACAACACTGACACATATGACATGAATATGAGAGTAATACTATTACTGCATTTGTTCAACATTAGTCTTAAAAAAACACTGGATTTAAATTACAGTGCATATGAAGAAATGGACAAAGGCATAAAAGGGAATACAGAAAGCAGCTCCTTTATTTACACGGTCCCGTGTATCAAAAAGCACCATTCTGCCCCGTGTGAGGCTCGAACTCACGACCTTCAGATTATGAGACTGACGCGCTGCCTAACTGCGCCAACGAGGCATGTGCTGTGACACGGGTGAGCGGTGAAGCCCTAGATTCTAGATCATCTGCCATTCCGTGTAGGTGCAAAAATGCTGCTCACCACTGGCCGTCATGTCAGGATTGCCGAGCGGTCTAAGGAGACTGACGTCTCTTATGAGACTGACGTGCTGCCTAACTGCGCCAACGAGGCATGTGCTGTGACTGGCGTGAGGGGTGAAACCCTAGCTTCTAGATCAACTGTTTCTGTAGTGTAATGGTCATCACGTTCGACTAACACGCGAAAGGTCCTCGGTTCGAAACTGAGCAGAAACAGCGGTTGGATTCTGACAGAAAATTTAAACTGTTTGCCATGCTAGGTGGGTGCAGCACTCATTTCCTTTATATGCTTTTTAACAAGCGTGCACCTAAAGATTTATGTCTGCAACCTGAAGACGTGTTTCCGTAGTGTAGTGGTTAGGTTATGCTGTTGACTTGCCGCGCTCTCATCGTTATTGTAAACTTGTGTCAAAGGCGCAGTTGTTTGTAGCAAATAGCAAGCTCGCGGCACTGTAGGTAACAGCCAGCGAGTGTACTGACACCTAGCGTTTAGAAAATATACACGCACCATATTCTCTCTGAAGCAAGATTCTTCCGAAATAAATAGGAGCGTTTCGTTTTCAGTCTTTTCTCTAGGGGTTAGAACCTGAGAGCTCATGCTTTCAAAGAAGGTCCCAGTTTCAATTCACTCGAACATCCAGAGCACATCAAGGGCACGCGCCGTGCACAAAATGAGTAGGCTGAAGGACGGGGTGAGGAGAGGTGGTGACATGGAGCTCAATTTCAATGGCACCCAGAAAAACATGCCGTGACCAGGATTTGAACCGGGGTTGCTGCGGCCACAACGCAGAGTACTAACCACTATACGATCACGGCGAGCTACCGGTCTACCCGACATGTCCCTGACTACAAAGGGGCGTTGTCATCTTTAGCTTGCAGACAAAACTGTTTCTTACCAACATAACTCTTTTCAAGGGTAATCCTGTAACAGTGACTTTTTTTCCTTTTATAAAGTTTAAGCTAGGCCTCCAGAAGGTTACAAACTAAAGCAGGCGCATGCTGTCAATGCTGGAAAGCATCTTCACATGCTTTTATCGTTACTGTAAACTTGCGTCAAAAGCCATGTTGTTTGGAACAAATAGCAAGCCCACGGCACTCTAGGTAACAGCCAGCGAGTGTACTGACACCTAGCGTTTAGAAAATATACAGCGTATAATTAATGTTTTATTATTGTTTTGAAGTTATTTTAGTTATTTGAAAATTACTTATGTTGCCTTTGAAATTAAGGCACAAGAGATGTAATTCTAGTATATAGTGTGAATATATACATTTATTGTGTGAAACTCTAGGAACTCGCTTTAAGAATAAAATTAAAAGGCAGACACGTGAGTGAACTTTAGCAACTGTGGCCCATCCCAAATCGACAGGAATTTTGACAATTACCGCATGATAGTTACCAAATTTGTAAATGATTCAGCAGCAGTAGAAAAAATAACTATGTTTGCTTTCTCACTATTCTACTCTTTCTTGCTTTTTACAGAGGTTAAAAGTAATAAAGGAGAGATTTCCCCTTTAGACTCTCGGTTTGGAGATAGAATTTCACAGAATCTATCTTTGAGACCGACTGCACCTCATCCTACACATAGTTCCACACTACCCCTGCCTGGAAAAGAGCCCACATTCTTTACAAGTAAGTTAATGGTCTTTATACATATACTATTTCAAATGAAGTGACCGAAAAATGTGTTTGGACATTTGTTTGAATGTTCTTGCCTTTTATTACAAAATATCAACTGAAGTGGCATTTAATTTTGGGTTCATGTGCACAATACATGTTGTTACTCTGCTAGGACACCCATGTGGACTTGAAGATGAAGATGAGCTGATTTAATTCATTATTTAGATGTTAGAAGATCTTTAAAGAAGGAGCTGCATTATGACTGGATGATTATAAATGAGTAAATGAATGAAGTAATACTTAAGTCATGCTGTCAGAACTATACTGACTGAATATGAATTTAACAGAATAAATTAGTGACGGAATAATGTTATTTGACTTGTTAGGTGAGCATTGTTCATGAAATACATTTACCAAAGGGTATGCAAATTGCAGACACATTTTCCCTCAGGTGACCGCATATACATTATTATTCAAATATTTGTATCATTTAAATTGCATGTATATTGTCATGTAATCGTATTGTTATCGTGTTGAATGGATTGTGACGATAAGAAACAGTACACCTAACAAGTCAAAGAACATTATTCCGTCACTAATTTATTCTGTTGAATATATGCTTAAAATATATGTTAACAGTGCAGTAAGATGTAATGTGCAGTAGTATGGAGGACCAAACCTGCAATTAAAAATGAATCAATAAATGAATTAATAAATAGATAGATAAATAAATGTGATAATAGGAAAATAAATAAAGGAATAAAAGACTTGATAAAATAAACATGATTCATTTTAATCAAATGTATTTTTGTATATTTTTCCCCTAATTTATAATTTTTTGCTTTTATATTTTAATGTATTTGTATTATTTTTAATTGTATTTATTTATTATTTTATTTATTTGTTTGTTCCATTTATTCTTATATTTATTTATGCATTCATTTATTTGTTTATTTATTTATTCCAATATGTATTTATTTCCAGATTTATTTATTTTAATCTTTATTTATTTTTAATTTTCTTTCTTTAGTTTTATATCTATTCTTACATTTTTTTGATGTGCATGATAATTAGGTTGGTTGGTCTTGCTGACCAAATATAAATATTAATTAACAAATAAATAAAAGCAGAAAATAAATTAAGGGAAATAATACAAAAATTAGTTTGATAAAGAATAAATCATATTTATTTTATCAAGTCGTTTATTCCTTTATTTATTTTCCTATTATCAAATTTATCTTTTTATTTGTTTACATGTTTATTTATTAATTTTTAATTTCTGCGGGTTTGGTCCTCCTATAATGTAATTAATATCAGACACACACATATATTACATTTAAATTAGAAACAAATATATATATATATGTGTACAATTTAATGGTATAATTTAACATTTTTAATTAGTTAACTTGTTAACTTTTTATATATACATATATACATTTTTAAAGCAATTTAAATAATGAATATTAAATAATGCAAATTTAATAAACAGTACGTGCTCTAAGGCTGCATTTATTCAGTTAAGAAACAGTAATATTATGGAATATTATAGCATTGTAAAATAACTCTTTTATGTATATCACTGATGCTTTAGTATTAACTGTCTTATTTCATTTTGTTACTGTAAGTATTTAAATGCTTATGCTGAGACACCAATGAATACATTCTGATTTCAGAACAGCATCATGAAGAAAACAGTGTTCTTCCCAGGGAAAGTCAAAGTGTCTTTCAGGAAAGGCCCGTCGGGCCATTTACGCCGGGACCCATCAGAAGAGGCAAAAAGAATTAAAGACAACCCTTCACTGCAGGACAAGTCAACACCTCAAAGAGAAGATCTGGTCAAGTTGAACGCCCGTTCTGTTGTGTTACATAGAGGAGGGGATGTCTCTGACAAGCAAGAGGTGTTGGGAGAATGCATTCTTCAGTTCGGCAAGTACAAGGGCAAGTCTTTCAAGTTGTTATTAGAGAATGATGTCAGCTATGCTTTGTACCTGTCCGATAAGGTTGAGGAAGAAGAACAGGCTGGGCAGTTCAACCCAGAGGGTCCATGCAAGGATAGCCTCATTTCCTTTCTTGAGTATTCAAGAAGCTTCAAGGAAATTGAAGATCTTAAACAGTATCTGTCTCAAAGGCCAGATCCAGTGCCAGTTTTGACAGAGGATGACAATACTGTTGGATTTGGATCCAGAGCACAAGACACTTGGAGGAAGATTTGGGATACCAGGGCAGACGGAAATGCTTTCTTTATAATGAGGCAGAAGTGTGTGCCAGGCAGCAAAATGTACAATTTGCAGCAGTATCTTTTAAAACAGCAGCAAAAACAGATGACCAAAAACACTCCTCCGATGCCCTCACCATCAGTTTCCGCTGCAAGATGAAGGGGGTGGATTGGAATCCACTGCTGCTTCAATGTATATGTAATGATTGATTATAATTAAGGTATTAATCAATATTTTTCCTTCTAAATATCAAATGAATTGAATGACTTCTCTGGAGATTTTACTTTATTTATATAAGTTACCAGTGTGATTACTGAAATGTTCTTTTCATGTATTCTTTAATGTCTGTATTTGATATCTGAATGCAGTGCTTGCTTATTTAACACAGCTTCCAGAAATGAAATAGGGACTTGTTTTGTGTTTGAGAAAGGTCTTCAATGTGTTTAAACATATAGGGGTCATTGAAGCCAATCGTTTAAGGGGCCATTTCTTTGTTAAAGCCTTTCTTTCCAGTTAGACTAAAGTTTAGCTATCCTTGAGAGAAAGAAGGTTACCCTTAATAACAAACTATCATTTAGATGGAAGTGAATCAATCAAAACTAACTTTAGCTGGAAAAAACATTTTTCAAAGGCCACTATAAAACCAAACCAATCTCTGTTACCTTAAATTATATCTTTATCTCTGTAAATCTGCTTTGAAACAATCTACATTGTTAAAAGCGCTATATAAATGAGGATGACTTGACTTGACTTGACTTGTATTGTGTTTGAGAAAGGTCTTCAATGTGTTAAAACATATAGGGGTCATTGAAGCCAATCGTTTAAGGGGCCATTTCTTTGTTAAAGCCTTTCTTTCCAGTTAGACTAAAGTTTAGCTATCCTTGAGAGAAAGAACGCATTATCTTGATGTTTTGAGAGGACTCTCCTGTTTATAGTGAGAGCCTGGCCAAATCCAACCTTGGAAAAGCTGTGTGTCGGTGTGTGTGTTAGTCTTCTTGGTTACAGGTTAAGGAACCACTGGCATTATTGGAGATTGACTGAGTTGTTGTTCTGGACATGCTGGCGCCCAGCAACCCAAATCTGCGACCTGGAAGGTCATGACGTGCCTAACTTCAGCTGCATAATCGATGGAGATATGCTTCAGTCTATCTGTATATGTGTGGAAAATTACTGTGTTTATCTATTTCATAGCCAATGAGAATCATTCATCCTGTAAGCAATGACGTAGCTTAGACCTTGGAAATCGTATAACTGCTCTGATCTTTGTAACTGTAAGCGGGGCGGCCTACGAACTCCTGTGCGAGTATTGAAGCTGACTTCTGCTGATGAAACTGCAAACTATCTTCAGTAAATATTTTCTTTAATTTTTTATAATTCTGACTCTGGGTCTTCATTCTTCATATCTGGTTCTGGGTCTTTAACTGTATACCCCTTACAGTTTGGTGGAGGATGCGGCAGGCAATCATTCCGTGGTGACATCTCTGGCAAATCAACACACAAGGTAGTAAGCTTTTATTAATTGTTAGGGCTGTCTGACTGGAAGAGATTTTGAAGGAGAGCGGGAGAGCCTTCACTCCGATGAGGCGAGTGAAGGAGTAAGTAGCCTTCACTCCGATGAGGCGAGTGAAGGAGTAAGTTGTAGGCCTACTGCTGAGAGGATAAGAAGTCGCTGAGAGCGTCGTTAAGGGTAACGGCAGCAGACAGCGCAAGCGAAGCGTGCTCTGTGTGGGCCCCGCTGGGCATTAATGGTGTAGCACCACCCCAGCAGAGTACGTCCCTGGACGGGAGGTCCAGTGGCACCGTAAACCTGCTCAATCTCTTCCATCTCAGATAGGGGATCCCCGAATTTAGTGAATCAGGCAGTTAGGGATACTAACAAAAATAGGGTTGTTTGCCAGGGATGCATCAGGAACGATCCCGAGAGAGAAAAAAAAAAGTTGTGACCCAAATTGGCATGGACCAGTATATGTAACTGTGATTTTGGAGTATACTCTGCAGTTTCATCACGGAGAAGCCAAGCTGTGTTGTTCAAAGATCGCCGCCTCCATTTCTGCAATGACTTCAGGTGAGTTTGAACTGTTATTAAGATATGGCAGACAAACTGAGTAACTTGATCAGTAACCTGAACAGTCCTGAAACTAATAGTGAGACAGAAAAGAGCGAACGCTGTAAGCAGCTGTGCTCTGAAGCCCTCACTTCAGAGAAATTTGCAGAAATTATTAAGTAAATGGTTGTCTTGATAAGTTTTGCTTCTGTTTGGAAATTTAAACAACAACTTGACTGGCTACAAACAAACAAAGAAACTGAAAAATTAAAATGTTGAGCCTTGTATTGCTTACGATGATTACAAAAAGCAAGTATATTAAATTATGGGTCGAAGATCATTTCCTTGGACAAGTGTGACTAAAGTTAAACAGACACTTTGTGAAAACAACTTAGAATATTTTGCAGCTTATGACAATTAATGTTCTGCCAATAATAATGATGAAGATTATGATTGGGCTATTATGATTAAATCAGCCACTGCTGGACTGTAAAAGAATACAGAGAACTGCTTATCAGCTCGGTTTGGATTCCTGAATGGGACACACTGCTTCAAGGGTGTGCAGTAAGTTGGAGCCGAGAGTGTTTTAATGGTGGTCATCAGGACCATTTAATACGTAACTGTAAATGCCCACCGAGAAGGTGTTTAAAATGTGATAAAATGACAACACATTTTTGGTAATAATATTGGTTTGAAAGTAGATCAGTGTTTAAATGACGACAGTGACATTTTTCGTCTGAGAAATAAGAGATAAAAAGGTCAAAAGATTGAAGTCTTAAAGTGAATCCTTTTGAAGAAAATATCTATAATAGTAATTTCTATAATAGTAATTTTTATAAGTGAATTGATGAATACAGGTTGATGTAAAATTAATGACTCCAACAGATGTGAGTTGCAAAATATATCAAAGTAACTAAAAGGATGATTGTGTTGTAATTAAACATTTTAAAAAGGTTTTAGATGATATAGAGAGACTAATCTCACAGATGATTTACAATAACTGCAAAAGTATCACAAGCAGAGAGTGCTTGCCTCGTCAAACTTATAGTGTGAATCCTAATTGGAGATTGATAAACTCCAAGAGAAAACTAAAGTCAAATATTAAACTATGGTTGAGAACTTGACAATTAAAATTGAGATTGAGAAATGTGAAACGTTATTGAGAACTAGAATAATTATTTTTATGTAAGAACAAATAAGCAGAAGTAGTAGGCTACTGAATTAACAGTTGCTAAATGTAAAATGTGTAGAAAGGCATCTGATTAAACAAACAGCTTGAAAAGTTGACCATGAAAGAGCTAGAAGCTGATGTTTTGCTTTCAAAAGATAAGTCTGCTATTGGCTGTAATGAAACAGTTCGCTTATCTAAATCTGATGTGTGCTGTGGCTGAAACAGCCAGTGCGACAGAGACTCAATCTGAATGGAAATTTGTAATGTCTAGATTCCCTGACGTGGGCAAAAGACAACTGTAAAACTATGTTTATTTGAAAACACATGTAATTTCTGGCAAAGATGCCTTAAGCTGGGATAGAGTTAAAAGATGGTAGATAAAAGTTTGATGTTAGAAGTATATGAGAGAGCAGTGTACCAGTCTTGAATGCCTCTCTCTCATTCAATGTCAGCTAAAAGCTGTTATCTGAGCCTGTGTCATAAGTGATAATAAGCTATTTATAGTAAAGCACAGTGTTTCAGTTGAAAACCATAGACACAGAGATGTTAAAAGAAATCATTACCATTCAGAGGGCAATTTGTATTTAAATGTTAAAAATGTTAAAAGTAAAACTGAATTACTTTAAAGAAGTCTTTAAAATAATACAGACCTTAAACGATAGAGGTGACATTTTGATTAGCGTATTTTAGGACCAGTAACAACTTTGTCTCATTTAGTCTCCACCATTCAGGACCGATGGCTCCGGCTACAGATGAAGTACACTGAATGTACGGCTGTGATCTAAATTCACTGAGTATAGTCTAAGTAGCTAGGTTGCTGCTTTTAAGATAGTTAATGGATTTAAGTGATTAAATACTGTTGTTATTAACCTGTCTCCCTGTGAACACTATTAGGCAATCGGAATGGCTCTGGTGACTCTTGAACGTGCCTTTCCTAAGCTCCAGAAAACAGCTGAGTTCTGTTGAAGAAAACTGATTGTATTGGGAAAGAGCGGTCACCAGTGTGTACGTGTGTACGAGTGGCTACTCAATGACGGGATGATCTTCCTGGCCAGGGGACAGCCTAACGCAGGGGGTCACGAACATTGGGCACCTCCGGATGGAGGTGTTATTTGTGAGAAAGGTATGAGAGTTGAGCGCTGATTACTGGAGGCCACCGGGGTCAGCAGAGCATTGAGAAGTGAGATGCGCTGTGAGGTTAAAATTAATGTTACGGCAGTCTGACCCAGAAATGTGAGTTCCTCTATACCACTCACCAGAAACCGCATTGATTGTATGGCTTGTTTTTCATTGTGACAAGTGTCTGCAACTATGCCAGGGGACGACACCCTGAAGAGAAGAAAATTAAAGATAAATAGCTAACGGGAGTGGGCTTTCAGGAGCCAGCTGATTCCATGAGTTGATTGCCATTATTTGCTGCGGAGACAGTAACAAAACTTAATTATATGAGGGACATGATGTTGGTTGCCATATGGGCAAGTAAAATGTATAGAAGAGTTAATGTTGAGCTAATATGTCTATAACATAGTTTTAACTCCTGAAGGTCGTTAGGCATGGTGGTGGCTAAAGATGAAGACAGGCTTTTGTAGGTTTGAGAAGAGTCTGGATAACAAAGGTGAATGGTAAAAGGTTAATGTAATAAATTTAATATTACATTTTGTCTAAATTACAGTCTTAGGAGGCTGTTGAAAAGATTATTTGTTTATGGCGCTTTTCCATTACCAGTACCAGCTCGACTCGGCTCGACTCGCCTCGGCTCGCCTCGACTCGGCTCGCTTTTCGCTCCGTTTTCCATTGCAGATAGTACCGCCACAAATAGTACCCGGTAGTCATAGCGAAGCCGCAGGAAACTGCCGTGACGTATTCTTATACGCGACACACATCCGCTACCCACACACACAGGACAATGGGGGAAATCGAGTATATGCTGTTTTTGATCCTCGGGATGTGGCTGTTTCTCACAGCAAGAAGACAAACGTTGTTTCATGAGAGGCTGAGGGCAGAAAAACGAAACACTGCTGAAAAAAACAGGAGAGTTTGGGAATTACTACAGAGTTCAGACTACGAGACGAATCCGGTTGTTCAAAGCCGACGCAAGAGGGTAAGTTATGCTAACATAGCTAACGTTTGCATATGTGTAAATACTATACTATATGCAAAGTATTTAATCAACTTTATAGCTACCAGTATTACGTACTAAAATGTGCATGGTTTATGTGTTTCAGATCTGTTTAGCTTTGCAAAGTCGCCGCGGCAAACCGTCTGTTTGGGCTTTCAACCGAGCTACCGAGTGGTGGGATGTTATTGTTCCTGGTTTCACAAACGCACAGTGGGTTCAGAACTTCAGAATGTCGGAAGAAACATTCATATATTTGTACAACAAACTGCGTCCAGTGATGGAGAGACAAGGTCCTTCAAGGTGTTGTAGATGGAAAAGGACTGTTCTGGAACGTGTTTGCAGGACTGCCTGGCAGCTTGCATGATGCTCGTGTTTTAAGACTGTCCACATTGTGGGAGTTGGCCAGCCGTGGCAACCACTTTCCAGCTTACACCAGGAATATTGGTGGGGTGAATGTTGCCTACTACATCCTGGGAGATTCTGCCTATCCCCTGCAGAACTGGCTCCTAAAGCCATTCACTGACACTGGACGGCTGACAGTAGAACAGCAGATCTACAACAAGAAAATATGTCGAGCACGGGTAGTGGTTGAAAACGCTTTTGGTAGACTGAAGGGAAGGTGGCGTTGCCTCATGAAAAGAAATGACTGTGATGTTACAATCGTGAAATCTATGATTCTTACTTGCTGTGCTTTGCATAACCTTTGTGAGAGTCATGGAGAGGACTATGACGATGACTGGGATGCACCTGCAGCAGCAGAGCCTGTGGTGCCAGTGGCACAGGGTGTTGAGGAGGAGGGCAGACATGTACGGGAGGGTCTGATGCGTTATTTTAATTGCTAAATAAATACATTATCATTAAATATGTTGTCTCTACTGTTTTTCATTAAAGGTTATCACAGTATAAAATCTGAAAATACTTGTTTAAACCCTTGTAAAAAGGCAAACCATCCAAAAAATACATAATGATCTGGATGATCATACGATCTGGATGAGCTCACAGATACTGTAACATCATATATAAGTTTCTGTGAGGATACATGCATTCCTACCAGGACATTCTTATCATTTACTAATGATAAACCATGGTTTACTGGGAAACTCAAACACCTTCGTCATGCCAAAGAGGATGTTTACAGAAGTGGGGATAAAATCTTGTATAACCAGGCCAGAAACAGACTGACAAAGGAGATCAGAGTTGCTAAAAGGAACTACTCTGAAAAACTGAAAAACCAGTTTTCATCCAACGACCCATTATCAGTCTGGAATGGCCTGAGGAACATCACCAACTACAAGTCACCATCCCCCCGATCTGTGGACAATCAACACCTGGCTGACGATTTAAATTCATTTTATTGCAGGTTTGAAAAGCCCTCATTCACACCACACACCGGCTCTAACCTGCACTTCACACATTCACCATCACCTCCTGCAATCCCACTCCCCCCTCCTGCCATCCAACCTGAGCTTAAGGTCTGTGTGGAGGACGTGAGCCGAGTCTTCAAAAAACAGAAGACTAGGAAAGCCTCAGGCCCAGACGGCATCTCATCTGCTTGTTTAAAAGCCTGTGCTGACCAACTGGCCCCGGTCTTCACACAGATCTTCAATAGATCATTGGAGCAGTGTGAAGTTCCCTGCTGCTTCAAACGCTCCACTATCATTCCTGTCCCCAAAAAAACCAAAATCACTGGACTTAATGACTACAGACCTGTCGCTCTCACGTCTGTGGTCATGAAGTCGTTTGAAAGACTGGTGTTGGCCCACCTGAAGGACATCACTGGACCCCTGCTGGATCCCTTTCAGTTTGCTTACAGAGCAAACAGGTCTGTGGATGATGCAGTCAACATGGGACTGCATTATATCCTGCAACATCTCGACAGACCTGGGACTTATGCAAGGATCCTCTTTGTGGACTTCAGTTCTGCCTTCAATACCATCATGCCTGATCTTCTCACAGCCAAACTGACCCAGCTCTCCATACCATCCTCGATCTGTCAGTGGATCTCCAGCTTCCTGACGGACCGGCAGCAGCGAGTGAGACTGGGGAAACACACATCCAGGACTCTCACCACCAGCACTGGCGCCCCTCAAGGGTGCGTTCTCTCCCCACTGCTCTTCTCCCTGTACACTAATGACTGCACTTCTAAAGACCCCACTGTCAAGCTCCTGAAATTTGCCGACGACACCACTGTCATCGGTCTCATCCGGAACGGTGACGAGTCTGCTTACAGACTGGAGGTTGAACAGCTGGCTGTCTGGTGCAGTTACAACAACCTTGAGCTGAACACGCTCAAAACAGTGGAGATGATCGTGGACTTCAGGAGGAACAGCCCAGCACTCCCCCCACTCACCATCATGAACAGCACTGTGGAAGCAGTGGAGTCATTCAGGTTCCTGGGCACTATCATCTCTCAGGACCTGAAGTGGGACAATCACATTGACTCCATTGTAAAAAAAGCCCAACAGAGACTGTACTTCCTTCGCCAGCTGAGGAAGTTCAACTTGCCACAGGAGCTGCTGATTCAGTTCTACTCAGCCGTCATCGAGTCTGTCTTATGCACTTCCATCACTGTCTGGTTTGGTTCAGCTACCAAATCAGACATCAGGAGACTACAACGGACAGTCCGGACAGCGGAGAGGATCATTGGTGCCCCCCTGCCATCCCTCCAGGACCTGTACTCTTCCAGAGTGAGGAAGAGAGCAGGTAAAATCATCACTGACTCCACTCACCCTGGACACCACCTGTTTGAACTGTTACCGTCAAGACGGAGACTCAGATCACTGGCCACAAGAACATCTCGGCACAGGAACAGTTTCTTCCCACAGGCCATTTCCCTTCTGAACAGTTAACACACCTCCCAAGGCATATGCCTTTAAGTGCAATACTCCCACTGTTTAGTGCAATATCCTACAACTCAGGTGATACTTATACTAAGTGATACTTAGTATTATGTTTCATGTTTCTTGTTGTATTTGTATATGTCCACTGGAAGCCTCAGCACCAAAACAAATTCCTTGTGTGTGCAAGCACACTTGGCAATAAAGCTCTTTCTGATTCTGATTCTGATTCTGAAAAAAGACACTGTTTGTAATAAGTTTCAAAAAGGTTTTATTTAAACACGCATACAAATAGAAAAAAATATAATATTAATATAAATTCACACATCCAACTATATACATATGTTACATGTAGTGCAAACATTAAATTAAAATAAACAAAGGGGTTTCAGTCCAGGGGCGGTGGAACAGCATCCCGCCGGTTCAGTGCCTGGACAAGCTGGCTCAGGGTTCCCAGAAAGGCCTGGTTGAAGGACGACATTGCAGCCATCTCCTCTCTCCTTAAAGCCGCTTCTAGTTCTCGGGCATGTGCTGCATCATCGAGTGCCATCTGTAAATGGCGCTCCCGCTGTGCCCGGTTCAATTCCAGCTGCTCGACATCCGATGTCTGCATCTCCCTCAGGACAGTCAGATGCTCCTGTTCCCTCTTTCGTTTCCTCCGTCCTGGCCAAAAAAATAATTACAATGAATGAGTTATAAAGAAAAACGGACAAGTCACGTTTCATTCAAAGGTTGTGTGTGTTGTAAATTGTTCACATGTATTATCATTACAGCTTCTACATAAAAAAAGACAAGCCCACAACTTACTATTACTTATATAGTATATAACGACTTAACATCTGAGTAAATGTATTTAATGTATTTATTAAACATCTATTTTAGTAAATGTCAACTTTAAAATACCATGTGTACAGTATAGGTGTACGTCTGGAAAGTTATAAAAATACTGAACAGGTTTATTAATGAATCCTGCATTCCCATAACTGGGAATGCTTCCTGTTGTTATTCAAGTACGTTTACGTTATATTAATGAGTTATTGATACGATTAATGATATATTAAAAAGTGTGTACAGATTCACAGACAACAGGCTAGAAGAGTTTACTTTTTCTCCAATTATACTAACCGGTTGCCGGTGTCGACGCTGCTGCGGGTCTCGGTGTCGACGCTGCTGATCTTGTTGGTGTCGATGGTGCCGCTGGTTCCGGTGCCGACGTGGCATCAGTGGGAGTCACTGAACCATTCTCGCTCGTCGAAAAGGAATCTAGATAGAAAGATCATACAAAAGTCAACACAATACGAAAATAGCAATGGCAGATAGTTAGCGGTAGCAGCAATTGTTATCTGCGACACAAGTTTACAGTCTTCGATGTTATAAGTGAGCTTCAGCTTTTCAAAAGCCAGCCTACAGAAAACAAAACTCTCAAGCAGAGTGCGCCTACATGATTAATGTAATGTAAATTTTAAACACTTACCATCCTCCAACAGCGACTCCAACAAACTGGTGGCCGAGTCAAGTCCACCCTCCCTCCCGTTGCTCGGTGGTCTATGGCCGTAGATACCGTCCATCTGTTCGTACCACTTCCAGCTTTTTCGGTTTGAACCACTGCGGCCGTTGTGGTCCTTTACAGCTCTGTAGTCACTTTTCAGTTTTTTTAACTTTTCCCTACATTGCTGGAAAGTCCTGTTGTAGCCATGTGGGGACAGCAGTTCGGAGATTTCTTGATAAACTTTTTCGTTCCTCGTTGCCCCATCTAGCTCTCGCTGGATCCTTTCTTCGGCAACCAAACATAGGAAAGTCTGCACCTCCTCGTTTGACCACGGCGTATTCTTCCGAGTTGCCATAATAGTAAGTTTAGAATATCTGGGCAAACTATTTAAAAATGGCGGGGTTATTCTCTGGTTATTCTGGATACTCCGTCTGCCGCGTGCAATGACGACGCAGTGAATAGTGACGATTCTCTCTGACCAATCAGCAGTCGGCATTGTATTACGTCACATTTTAGTATCGCCTTAGCTCGCTTAGAACCTCGCCGGAGGTGGTACGAAAAAAAGTACCCGAAAGCAGGTACAGGTACAACTTTTACACAGTGGAAAACCAAACAAAGGCGAGTCGAGTCGAGCCGAGCCGAGCCAAGGCGAGCTGGTACTGTGTAGTGGAAAAGCGCCATTAGAGAGAGAGAGACTGTCTGAGTGGAGGCAGGGATGGTAACTGTGTCTGTCTTTCTGTTATCGGCCTGCTAGAGCAAGCTGAAGCAAAATAGTGATAATGAACCAAAATCCAGCTGACTTTTCTAAGATCAACTGAATAATGAACAGACATGCTTTGAAACTGGTTAAGAGACCATGTAAAATTAGGTAAAAGCTACAGTAAAATGTGAAGTTTAAAATCTTACTTAAAATTTAAATCTTTTTAGAGATGATATAATGAAAAGCGAACATTAAAAATGAACAGTTAAAATATGTGTCTAATATGTGTGTGTGTGATGGTGACTGCACTCTATGTCTTGTATGTGTTAGTTTGGGGTACTATTATTTCCTGATTTTGAGGATATTGTGTCATTAACCTCTTGTTTTTTAATATGGTGCCTGGTAGGTCAGGTCAATAAGTTCATGCAATTTTTTTAAGTGCCAGGTCCAAACAAAGAGAGTTTCAGTTCATCTGCACCTGCCAGCTGCTAAAGTATTGCAAAAATTATTGCTGACCGCAGAACAGGGCTTCCGGTCTACATCCAACAGTCTTGCGTTGGTGGTATAGTGGTGAGCATAGCTGCCTTCCAAGCAGTTGACCCGGGTTCGATTCCCGGCCAACGTATCACATTTGTAAATTAAAGACCTTGATTACGAGCATTCTTGCTATGGGTTCGATTCCTGGGTCTGTCCATTCTTGCTGTATGCGTTGATTCCCGGCCAACGCATTGCATTTTTCTCAACCTGTCTTTAAAACAGTCGTCCGAGGCCCCTTGCCAACTTCTCCTGCAACTCGTTTGCTGGAGCAAAACATTTGTTAAGGTCTTTTGGCAGCAGTACAGGACTGGATCTCCCCGTCGGGGAATCGAACCCCAGTCTCCGCGTGACAGGCGGAGATACTTTCCACTATACTAACAAGGAGTTGCAGAGACAGGTAGTTGTATCCGATCAGCGCGGCTTGCAGGAACGGCGTCATGCGTCATTTTAGCTCAACGCTTCACAGAAGCCAGTGAATCCAAAAAATAATCTAATACCGTTTAAATATGAAGTGTCTGTATAAAAAGTGTTACATTATTAAATTAGAGACCCTTTTTTTTAATATGGTGCCTGGTAGGTCAGGTCAATAAGTTCATGCAATTTTTTTAAGTGCCAGGTCCAAACAAAGAGAGTTTCAGTTCATCTGCACCTGCCAGCTGCTAAAGTATTGCGAAAATTATTGCTGACCGCAGAACAGGGCTTCAGGTCTACATCCAACAGTCTTGCGTTGGTGGTATAGTGGTGAGCATAGCTGCCTTCCAAGCAGTTGACCCAGGATCGATTGCTGGCCAACGCATCACATTTGTAAATTAAAGACCTTGATTACGAGCATTCTTGCTATGGGTTCGATTCCTGGGTCTGTCCATTCTTGCTGTATGGGTTCGATTCCCGGCCAACGCATTGCATTTTTCTCAAGCTGTCTTTAAAACAGTCGTCCGGGCCCCTTGCCAACTTCCCTGTAACTTGTTTGCTGGAGCAAAACATTTGTTAAGGTCTTTTGGCAGCAGTAAAGGACTGAATCTCCCCGTCGGGGAATCGAACCCCAGTCTCCGTGTGACAGGCGGAGATACTTTCCACTATACTAACAAGGAGTTGCAGAGACAGGTAGTTGTATCCGATCAGCGCGGCTTGCAGGAACGGCGTCATGCGTCATTTTAGCTCAACGCTTCACAGAAGCCAGTGAATGCAAAAAATAATCTAATACCGTTTAAATATGAAGTGTCTGTATAAAACGTGTTACATTATTAAATTAGAGACCTTGTTTTTTAATATGGTGCCTGGTAGGTCAGGTCAATAAGTTCATGCAATTTTTTTAAGTGCCAGGTCCAAACAAAGAGAGTTTCAGTTCATCTGCACCTGCCAGCTGCTAAAGTATTGCGAAAATTATTGCTGACCGCAGAACAGGGCTTCCAGTCTACATCCAACAGTCTTGCGTTGGTGGTATAGTGGTCAGCATAGCTGCCTTCCAAGCAGTTGACCCGGGTTCGATTCCCGGCCATCGTATCACATTTGTAAATTAAAGACCTTGATTACGAGCATTCTTGCTATGGGTTCGATTCCTGGGTCTGTCCATTCTTGCTGTATGCGTTCGATTCCCGGCCAACGCATTGCATTTTTCTCAAGCTGTCTTTAAAACAGTCATCCGAGGCCCCTTGCCAACTTCTCCTGCAACTTGTTTGCTGGAGCAAAACATTTGTTAAGGTCTTTTGGCAGCAGTACAGGACTGGATCTCCCCGTCGGGGAATCGAACCCCAGTCTCCGCGTGACTGGCGGAGGTACTTTCCACTATACTAACAAAGAGTTGCAGAGACAGGTAGTTGTATCCGATCAGCGCGGCTTCCAGGAACGGCGTCATGCGTCATTTTAGCTCAACGCTTCACAGCAGCCAGTGAATCCAAAAAATAATCTAATACCGTTTAAATATGAAGTGTCTGTATAAAACGTGTTACATTATTAAATTAGAGACCCTTTTTTTTTAATATGGTGTTGTAGGATTACAAATTTTATTTAAATATTTAATTTAGATTTCCAATACAAAAGTATTTTATATTGAGAAAGTTTATAAATGATGAGACCAGGAAATCTCTGCAAACGGTAGGGGTTCCCAGCAGGATATTCCTGACTGTCCCATCTCAGTGCGAGAAGGCTAGGCTTTTCCTGTTCTCATTGTTTTACCGGGTGAAGAGTCATGCTGAGCAAGTTTGAACACCTGCTATTTTATTACTGAGACCATTTGTCTTGGAGTTCTTATCTCAGTGCGAGAAGTCCTGCACCGTTCTGTTCTCATGTTTCAACTCATTTACATGCTTTGTTCCTCACAATGTAATCCCTCCCCCTTGAAATTTATATAAACTACAATGTAAAGTTCCCTTAGTTAGACGATGTTGGAATGACTGCAGCTACCGACAAACAATAAAGAACTTCTGCTTGGAAAACTTCTACTGTCTCCTGGTCTGAGCTTCTAACTTTTCTACAAAGAAAAAGATCACTACAGTGCCTGGTAGGTCAGGTCAATAAGTTCATGCAATTTTTTTAAGTGCCAGGTCCAAACAAAGAGAGTTTCAGTTCATCTGCACCTGCCAGCTGCTAATGTATTGCGAAAATTCTTGCTGACGGCACAACTGGGCTTCCAGTCTACGTTCAAAGGCCTGCGTTGGTGGTATAGTGGTGAGCATAGCTGCCTTCCAAGCAGTTGACCTGGGTTCGATTCCCGGCCAACGCATCACATTTGTAAATTAAAGACCTTGATTACGAGCATTCTTGCTATGGGTTCGATTCCTGGATCGATCCATTCTTGCTGTATGGGTTCGATTCCCGGCCAACGCATTCCATTTTTCTCAAGCTGTCTTTAAAACAGTCGTCAGGGCCCCTTGCCAACTTCCCTGTAACTTGTTTGCTGGAGCAAAACTTTTGTTAAGGTCTTTTGGCAGCAGTAAAGGACTGAATCTCCCCGTCGGGGAATCGAACCCCAGTCTCCGCATGACAGGCGGAGATACTTTCCACTATACTAACAAGGAGTTGCAGAGACAGGTAGTTGTATCCGATCAGCGCGGCTTGCAGGAACGGCGTCATGCGTCATTTTAGCTCAACGCTTCACAGAAGCCAGTGAATCCAAAAAATAATCTAATACCGTTTAAATATGAAGTGTCTGTATAAAACGTGTTACATTATTAAATTAGAGACCTTGTTTTTTAATATGGTGCCTGGTAGGTCAGGTCAATAAGTTCATGCAATTTTTTTAAGTGCCAGGTCCAAACAAAGAGAGTTTCAGTTCATCTGCACCTGCCAGCTGCTAAAGTATTGCAAAAATTATTGCTGACCGGAGAACAGGGCTTCCGGTCTACATCCAACAGTCTTGCGTTGGTGGTATAGTGGTGAGCATAGCTGCCTTCCAAGCAGTTGACCCGGGTTCGATTCCCGGCCAACGTATCACATTTGTAAATTAAAGACCTTGATTACGAGCATTCTTGCTATGGGTTCGATTCCTGGGTCTGTCCATTCTTGCTGTATGCGTTCGATTCCCGGCCAACGCATTGCATTTTTCTCAACCTGTCTTTAAAACAGTCGTCCGAGGCCCCTTGCCAACTTCTCCTGCAACTCGTTTGCTGGAGCAAAACATTTGTTAAGGTCTTTTGGCAGCAGTACAGGACTGGATCTCCCCGTCGGGGAATCGAACCCCAGTCTCCGCGTGACAGGCGGAGATACTTTCCACTATACTAACAAAGAGTTGCAGAGACAGGTAGTTGTGTCCGATCAGCGCGGCTTCCAGGAACAGCGTCATGCGTCATTTTAGCTCAACGCTTCACAGAAGCCAGTGAATCCAAAAAATAATCTAATACCGTTTAAATATGAAGTGTCTGTATAAAAAGTGTTACATTATTAAATTAGAGACTCTTTTTTTTAATATGGTGCCTGGTAGGTCAGGTCAATAAGTTCATGCAATTTTTTTAAGTGCCAGGTCCAAACAAAGAGAGTTTCAGTTCATCTGCACCTGCCAGCTGCTAAAGTATTGCGAAAATTATTGCTGACCCCCAGTCTCCGTGTGACAGGCGGAGATACTTTCCACTATACTAACAAGGAGTTGCAGAGACAGGTAGTTGTATCCGATCAGCGCGGCTTGCAGGAACGGCGTCATGCGTCATTTTAGCTCAACGCTTCACAGAAGCCAGTGAATGCAAAAAATAATCTAATACCGTTTAAATATGAAGTGTCTGTATAAAACGTGTTACATTATTAAATTAGAGACCTTGTTTTTTAATATGGTGCCTGGTAGGTCAGGTCAATAAGTTCATGCAATTTTTTTAAGTGCCAGGTCCAAACAAAGAGAGTTTCAGTTCATCTGCACCTGCCAGCTGCTAAAGTATTGCGAAAATTATTGCTGACCGCAGAACAGGGCTTCCAGTCTGCAACCAACAGTCTTGCGTTGGTGGTATAGTGGTGAGCATAGCTGCCTTCCAAGCAGTTGACCCGGGTTCGATTCCCGGCCATCGCATCACATTTGTAAATTAAAGACCTTGATTACGAGCATTCTTGCTATGGGTTCGATTCCTGGGTCTGTCCATTCTTGCTGTATGGGTTCGATTCCCGGCCAACGCATTGCATTTTTCTCAAGCTGTCTTTAAAACAGTCGTCCGAGGCCCCTTGCCAACTTCTCCTGCAACTTGTTTGCTGGAGCAAAACATTTGTTAAGGTCTTTTGGCAGCAGTACAGGACTGGATCTCCCCGTCGGGGAATCGAACCCCAGTCTCCGCGTGACAGGCGGAGGTATTTTCCACTATACTAACAAAGAGTTGCAGAGACAGGTAGTTGTATCCGATCAGCGCGGCTTCCAGGAACAGCGTCATGCGTCATTTTAGCTCAACGCTTCACAGAAGCCAGTGAATCCAAAAAATAATCTAATACCGTTTAAATATGAAGTGTCTGTATAAAACGTGTTACATTATTAAATTAGAGACCCTTTTTTTTAATATGGTGCCTGGTAGGTCAGGTCAATAAGTTCATGCAATTTTTTTAAGTGCCAGGTCCAAACAAAGAGAGTTTCAATTCATCTGCACCTGCCAGCTGCTAATATATTGCGAACATTCTTGCTGACCGCACAAGAGGGCTTCCAGTCTACATCCAACAGTCTTGTGTTGGTGGTATAGTGGTGAGCATAGCTGCCTTAAAAGCAGTTGACCCGGGTTCGATTCCTGGACAACGCATCACATTTGTAAATTAAAGACCTTGATTACGAGCATTCTTGCTATGGGTTTGATTCGTGGGTCTGTCCATTCTTGCTGTATGCGTTCGATTCCCGGCCAACGCATTGCATTTTTCTCAAGCTGTCTTTAAAACAGTCGTCGGTGGCCCCTTGCCAACTTCTCCTGTAACTTGTTTGCTGGAGCAAAACATTTGTTAAGGTCTTTTGGCAGCAGTAAAGGACTGGATCTCCCCGTCGGGGAATCGAACCCCGGTCTTGCGCGTGACAGGCAGAGATACTTTCCACTATACTAACGAGGAGTTGCAGAGACAGGTAGTTGTATCCGATCAGCGCGGCTGATCGGATACAAATACCATATTAGTTGTATCCGATGATCGACACCATATTTTTAATATGGTGTTGTAGGATTACAAATTTTATTTAAATGTTTAATTTAGATTTCCAATAAAATAGTATTTTATATTGAGAAAGTTTATAAATGATGAGACCAGGAAATCTCTGCAAACGGTAGGGGTTCCCAGCAGGATATTCCTGAATGTCCCATCTCAGTACGAGAAGGCTAGGCTTTTCCTGTTCTCATTGTTTTACCGGGTGAAGAGGCATGCTGAGCAAGTTTGAACACCTGCCATTTTATTACTGAGACCATTTGTCTTGGAGTTCTTATCTCAGTGCGAGAAGTCCTGCACCGTTCTGTTCTCATGTTTCAGCTCATTTACATGCTTTGTTCCTCACAATGTAATCCCTCCCCCTTGAAATGTATATAAACTACAATGTAAAGTTCCCTTAGTTAGACGATGTTGGAATGACTGCAGCTACCGACAAGCAATAAAGAACTTCTGCTTGGAAAACTTCCACCGTCTCCTGGTCTGAGCTTCTAACTTTTCTACAAAGAAAAAGATCACTACATTGCCTGGTAGGTCAGGTCAATAAGTTCATGCAATTTTATTAAGTGCCAGGTCCAAACAAAGAGAGTTTCAGTTAATCTGCACCTGCCAGCTGCTAATGTATTGCGAAAATTCTTGCTGACCGCACAATACGGCTTCCAGCCTACATCCATCAGTCTTGCGTTGGTAGTATAGTGGTGAGCATAGCTGCCTTCCAAGCAGTTGACCTGTGTTTGATTCCCGGCCAACGCATCACTTTTGTAAATTAAAGACCTTGATTACGAGCATTCTTGCTATGGGTTCGATTCCTGGGTCTGTCCATTCTTGCTGTATGGGTTCGATCCCCGGCCAATGCATTGCATTTTTCTCAAGCTGTCTTTAAAACAGTCGTCCGGGCTCCTTGCCAACTTCTCCTGTAACTTGTTTGCTGGAGCAAAACTTTTGTTAAGGTCATTTTGCAGCAGTAAAGGACTGGATTTCCCCGTCCTCCCGCTTGACAGGCGGAGATACTTTCCACTATACTAACAAGGAGTTGCAGAGACAGGTAGTTGTATCCGATCAGCGCGGCTTCCAGGAACAGCGTCCTGCGTCATTTTAGCTCAACGCTTCACAGAAGCCAGTGAATCCAAAAAATAATCTAATTCCGTTTAAATATGAAGTTTCTGTATTAAACTTGTTACATTATTAAATTAGAGACCTTGTTTTTTAATATGGTGCCTGGTAGGTCAGGTCTATAAGTTCATGCAATTTTTTTAAGTGCCAGGTCCAAACAAAGAGAGTTTCAGTTCATCTGCACCTGCCAGCTGCTAATGTATTGCGAAAATTCTTCCTGACCGCACAACTGGGCTTCCAGCCTACATCCAACAGTCTTGCGTTGGTGGTATAGTGGTGAGCATAGCTGCCTTCCAAGCAGTTGACCAGGGTTCGATTCCCGGCCAACGCATCACATTTGTAAATTAAAGACCTTGATAACGAGCATTCTTGCTATGGGTTCGATTCCTGGGTCTGTCCATTCTTGCTCTATGGGTTCGATTCCCGGCCAACGCATTGCATTTTTCTCAAGCTGTCTTTAAAACAGTCGTCCGGGGCCCCTTGCCAACTTCTCCTGTAACTTGTTTGCTGGAGCAAAACTTTTGTTAAGGTCTTTTGGCAGCAGTAAAGGACTGGATCTTCCCGTCGGGGAATCAAATCCCGCTCTTCCGTGTAACAGGCGGAGATACTTTCCACTATACTAACGAGGAGTTGCAAAGACAGGCAGTCGCCCCCGATCAGCGCGACTACAGCTCGCTGCAAACAGCCTTCCCACTTCCAGGAACGGTGTCATATTAGCTTAACGCTTCACAGAAGCCAGTGAATCCACAAAAAGAATCTAATACCATTTAAATATGAAGTGTCTGTATAAAACGTGTCACATTTTTAAATTAAAGACCTTGATTACGAGCATTATTGCTCTATGGGTTCGATTCCTGGGTCTGTCCATTCTTGCTGTATGGGTTCGATTCCCAGCCAACGCATTGCATTTTTCTCAAGCTGTCTTTAAAACAGTCGTCCGGGGCCCCTTGCCAACTTCTCCTGTAACTTGTTTGCTGGAGCAAAACTTTTGTTAAGGTCATTTTGCAGCAGTAAAGGACTGGATCTTCCCCGTCCTCCCGCTTGACAGGCGGAGATACTTTCCACTATACTAACAAGGAGTTTCAGAGACAGGTAGTTGTATCCGATCAGCGCGGCTTCCAGGAACAGCGTCATGCGTCATTTTAGCTCAACGCTTCACAGAAGCCAGTGAATCCAAAAAATTATCTAATTCCATTTAAATATGAAGTTTCTGTATAAAACGTGTTACATTATTAAATTAGAGACCTTGTTTTTTAATATGGTGCCTGGTAGGTCAGGTCAATAAGTTCATGCAATTTTTTTAAGTGCCAGGTCCAAACAAAGAGAGTTTCAGTTCATCTGCACCTGCCAGCTGCTAAAATTCTTGCTGACCGCACAAAAGGGCTTCCAGTCTACATTCAACAGGCTTGCGTTGGTGGTATAGTGGTGAGCATAGCTGCCTTCCAAGCAGTTGACCCGGGTTCGATTCCCGGCCAATGCATTGTATTTTTCTCAAGCTGTCTTTAAAACAGTTGTCCGGGGCCCCTTGCGAACTTCTCCTGTAACTTGTTTGCTGGAGCAAAACTTTTGTTAAGGTCTTTTGGCAGCAGTAAAGGACTGGATCTCCCCGTCGGGGAATCGAACCCCAGTCTCCGCGTGACAGGCGGAGATACTTTCCACTTTCCACAAGGAGTTGCAGAGAGAGGTTGTTGTATCCGATCAGCGCGGCTTCCAGGAACGGCGTCATGCGTCATTTTAGCTCAACGCTTCACAGAAGCCAGTGAATGCAAAAAATAATCTAATACCGTTTAAATATGAAGTGTCTGTATAAAACGTGTTACATTATTAAATTAGAGACCTTGTTTTTTAATATGGTGCCTGGTAGGTCAAGTCAATAAGTTCATGCAATTTTTTTAAGTGCCAGGTCCAAACAAAGAGAGTTTCAGTCCATCTGCACCTGCCAGCTGCTAATGTATTGCGAAAATTCTTGCTGACCGCAGAACAGGGCTTCCAGTCTACATCCAACAGTCTTCAATAGTGGTGAGCATAGCTGCCTTCCACGCGGGGGCCAGTCGCATGTAGGTTTAGAGCGTTGCTAGCCAATAAGAACGCAGGAAATCCCAGGGAGGGCCAGTCGCATGTAGGTGTAGAGCGTTGCTAGCCAATAAGAACGCAGGAAATTCCAGGGAGGCGGGCCTGAAAAAATACACATTACAGGTTCGAGTCTCGTCTCGACCACAACTACCATAAAGTGTATCTAGATTAAAAAATGATTAGAAACTCATGTTAAGTACGATTTACATATAATAAACTAACTTTGTGCACAAAAATAGAATAAAACGTGTAAGATTTGTTGTTGTGTAGAATGTACAAAATGTGCAACTACCTTAATAAACATTTATATTATAATAGGGTTTAGTTTTCTTTAATATAGAAAATATTTGAATGTGAATAATTGTAAAGAACATTTTGATAATGTTTTAGACCTTTACATTTTACATTGAGATATTTACATTATATTTGTTTAACTATGTACAGAAATCCAATATATATATGAAATATAACCAGTAAACACCAAATAGTAAGTTTCTCGTTTTATTTATAGTACAGAAATATACATATTATTATGTAAAACTGAAAAGGTAATGTATTAAATACTTATAGATTAAACAACAATAACATTAATAATAATAATAATAAAATATAAAGCTGTGGAGAACATAGGAAAAAAACAAGATTTTTTTAAATCAAATAATTATGTAGTGTTTAATGACAACAGTTATTAACATTTAGTGTTTACACATCTGAGCAAGATAAAATAATGCAAGTCAATAAAATTTACTTTAAAAACACTAAAGTACAATGCAAACAAGGACACAATTGTTTGATTTTAATGAACAATGGAAATAAATGTAACAATTTAAAATGATAGATTATAGATTAAACAACAGCAATAATAATATCTAAAGTTGAGGAGAACAGGAAAAAACAAGAAAAAAAGTATTTTAAACTAAACAATTATGTACAGAGTATAATAGTACCAGTGCTTAACATTTAGTGTTTTTCAAATCTGAGCAAGATAAAATAATGCAAGTCAATAAATGAACTTAAAAAAACACTAAAATACAATAAAATACAATACTTTTGGTATTTTAATGAACAAATGGAAATAAATTAAATATTTAAAAAAATAATATATATATATATATATATATATATATATATATATATATATATATATATATATACATTAAAAGTGCAATAATATGTATATACATATATGCATAAGATTGTGCAAGGAATGTCTTTGAGCTATAAACAGTATTTGAGGTCTGGGCATGTCATTTGTCAGTGAAGTCATTTTTTCTTTTCCTCAATCCACCTCTGCTTCTCAGCCTCATAGAATGGAGACTGCTGAAAGTCTTTCCATGAAATTTCATTCCCTTAGCCTGATAAAGGGAAAACACTTTAGCAGGACAGTAAATGTATTTGCCTGCCACTCCAGGGAAACCAGTGTGAATATGAGGACTGTTGGGTCCTTGTTTCAGTGGTAGGTGGCAGAATCTGCACAGACGACCAGTAGGATGCTCCATTACTGACTTTCTCTTGCTTCTCTCCTCAATCACCCTCCTATTTTCTGCCCCTCTCTGCTTCGAGGACTCCAGTTCTCGCTGAAAAAAAGGAGTCTCTGCAAAGTCTTCAAAGGGCATTCTGAAGTTGGTCAGGCCCTCTGCGGAATATGTGTCAAAAACTTTCTTGGAGCAGTAGAAGTATTTAACATCACCACCTTGATAAAAGAAATGTATTGAGGTGCCATCACCCATGTATCGAGAATTAGGCTGACCACAGGCTAAACAGGATCTAGTGTGCTTTTTTTGCAGCATATGCTGTTGTTGTTGCTGCTGAACTGCCTGCTGCTTCTCTATGATGTCCTTCACCATCTTCTCAAGCGCTGCCTGGTCCAGAAAGACAGTCTCAGGAACACTCTTTGCGGGAGGATTGACTGGGGCAGGTGGCAGTACTGTCACTGGGACACTGATGGTTTCACTGCCTGAGTGAAGAAGCTGCCATAACTGCTGTGTCTCCAGGAGCTTTTCTGGGCTGGTGTTGAGTGAAGCATTAGTGTTCTTTTTTTTAGCAAGGTTTTTTATGTACCTGCTCATGTGCTGCTTTGTGGTTGAGTGCAAAAGGCTGCTTGGGTCAGTGCAGGCACTCTGTACCATAGCAGCATATTCACCATCCACCTTTGTCAGGAGGTCCTTGCTCCCATGGTGCTTGGCCAGCAAACCATCAATGGCATTTCTCATTGGATCTGTCCATCTGTTATGGTCCAACACAAAGACTCGACCGCCTGTCTTAATGGGTCCAGTCCGAGCAGCACAGGGAGAAGCAGCTAAAGGCAGTGGTGGTGTGCTTGGCAGTTCTAAAAGAGATTCACAAAATTATTAAACGAAGTATTTGTTTTGTGTGCATAGATTAGGCAAACAGATTACACACATTGGTGCCTGTATGAATAATATAATTACCTGCATCTAAAAGAAACTCCTCAGATGTTTGTTCCTTCACTGTCACAGCACTCGGAGTAGAAAAACATTGAAAATGAGAGTCTGGGGGGTGGCCTCTGGTTCAGGAGCAAGAGGGGTCTCAGCAGAAGAGGAATCCTCTAAGCATTTCTGAAATTCAGCAAAATTAGTGTTATATGCGAGCGAGAATTATTAACTATTTGTTTTATAATAAAAAGTTTGTTATCAAAGAACTTTAAAGGCTTACCTGAGTTGGAAATGAGAACTCAGTGCCAGATGAAGACTCTTCTTGCATCCCTAGGTCTGTCTTCCTGCTTTTGTGTTTGTCAAAGTCAAGAGGCACAGGTCGACAGCCTGGCTCCACATATTGTAGGCCAAACCTCTCTCTTGTGTCCCAGCTGGAGATGTGGAAGGCTGGATATTTGGGTTACCCAGTCTCTCTTATAGATGCCCTGTTTAACTCCATCATCAAAACAGGGTCAAACACTCCAGGTAAGACAAGCCCAGGCTGCTTCAGGTCCACCAGCCGCTGATAATTCCAGCGTGCGACACCAGTCATACCCTGCGCCTGGAACAGCTCAGGAGAGACGCGATTACCCGTTACTCACTGAGCCTGGTGGAAATGAAACCCCTCTTGCTGTGAAGTGCCTCTGACAGGGATCCCGATGGGCACAGCAGCTCCTTCACCCTTGACATGATTCAGTTGTACCGAAATTTTAGCATCGAGGGTTTAAAAAGGAAGATGTTGTTGGGATCCTTTGCAAGATGGAAATGGTGAAGTACTTCTTCCACTCTTTGGACCAGCTCTCTAGGATGTGGCACTTTTGTCCTGCAGTGCGCTCTGATGTGCTGCTTTGTGGGATTAGCAGGCTCAATTCCACAGAACTTGTATGCGTTCCTCAGTTTCTCCAGGTCACTCTGATCTACTACGGGCAGAAGAGAGGAACTGGCAGAACGAGCTATACAGAGGATGGTGCTCCGAAACACATTCCCTGGTGAATCGCCGCATACAGTGAAACAAGTCTAGTTTAACCACCATGTCCTCATTGTACTTCTGGCAAGCGGCATTTACATTCTTGAGGTTTTCTGATGTAACCTCTGCCACAGTAGCTTCAGTGGTCCTCCAAGCTTCCCACTGCTGGTGCTCATACGGTCCTGGGTCCATCACTCTGAAAGCAGCACAGCAGTCCCTAAGTACATAAAAGGGAAATACATTTTAATTTTAATGTATTCATTACCTTTGCTTACACATCTTGATGTGATGTGTGATGAGATGTGATTATTCTTACCTGTCCACCCACTGGTACTTGGCCTTGGGTATGCTAGCAGCACTGTAGCGATTGGCCATCCCACAGTACATTGAACTCAAGGATTGCTCACTCTCAGACTGCAGCATCACCCAGGACAGGATCATCCAGTTCTCGTTCATCACAGCGTAGGATGACATTGTGCCAGATGAGAGGGTCACTTTTCTAGCAACTTTGCGTGTGTGATCTGATCTGAACACCTGTCCAAAAGTTCCTTGAAGGAGCTGAGTGAGAGCTGCCTCTTGCCGGTGATATTCCTGAAGCAGGCACTCCACCAGATAATGTGCAGACACAGACACCCCATGCCACCCATCAGTATCTTCGTAACCCCCAAACGAAGCAGGTGTGTCATCCTTCCTCAATGCTCCTGTGATGGTTTTCTGGCCATACAGCCCTGCTTCAGCATCCCTGACGTTCTGCACAATGAGAAGGTATGCAAGGTGGGCTCTTTCAAACTTAAGGTGAAGCACCTCAGACAGCTGGTTGGCCTTGTCATAAGGGGATTTTCCAGAGCGCCTCAGTTCATCCATCACAGTTTTACAGATTGCCTTCTTATGAGTGAGGAAGGTTGGCAAGATGTTTCTGAATTGCTGTGGTAGCATGTCCACCCACTGAGGTTTATCAGCGAACCAGTATTTTTTACATGCCTTACAGCACAGACGTGAAGCAAGGATGTAATATTGCCCACTAGTGCCAAGGATCACTCGGGGTCTTCCCACACCTGAGGACACAACATGAGGATTTGGACAGCTGTAGAGTCAGGGCAGGATGTAGTTGTTTCTAAGCCTTTCATTTATACTGTGCTCAGGTTTCCAAATGAAAAAGGGATGGAGCTGGAAGTACTTTGGTGACGGAAGGCCCATGTTTGTCTCTATAAGCTCAGGCTGAGGTGGATAGCGCAACAAGGAGACCATATTCATTAGGTGTCTTACTGGGTGTGATCCTGGCCAGAGCCCCATGGACTCCATCTCTGTTTTCATCCAAATTCTTTGATGAAGAGAGCAGTTCCAGTGGCTAATATCTTGCAAGTAGCTAGTAACAGGTGCTTCCGTCAGTGCAGACGTCATTGATGCAGGAGCTGTAGGTGCTGATTGTGCTGCAGGAGGTGGTACAGAGCCATCAGTCTGTGAAGAAGGTCTACACACAGGAGCTGGTGGATTGGGAGAACTAGAGACTGCATGTGATGGTGGTGAAGGCTGTGGCAGAACTGCACGGAACACAAAGCAAAGGAAATAAATGCATATATATATATATATATATATATATATATATATATGCGTGTATAACACATTTAATGCTCGTGTGTTTAACTGTCTTTACTTTTTTTGTTCAAGTAGCTGGGAACAGGGGTTTCAGTCAGTGCAGACGGCATTGGTGCAGGTGTAGGTGCTGATTGTGCTGCTTGAGGTGGTATAAAGCCTTCACCCTGTGAAGAAGGCCTACACACAGGAGCTGATGTTGATGGAGGCTGCGGCAGAGCTGCAAGGAAAAGCACAGGGAGGAAATTAAAAACATATTAAAACACTGAATGTACATGATATGTATTTGATTGTCTTGACTACATTAAATGACTAATCATTATTTATTATTTTATTCTATGTATTTTGTTATTTATTCTAGTAATGCACATTCTGATAATGTTCAAATGTCTGTAAGTAAACAGTCCACTTTTTCACAACAAATAAAAACAGTTTAAATAGCATGCATACAATTCATGAAGTGCACTCACCCTCACCACTGGTATATTCAAACCTTAACAGTAGTTAGAACAAAAGAACATGTTTTTTCGAACAGGCAAGAACAGTGCCAAAACAACAAATAAGATAATTAAAAAACAGAAATGTAAGATAAGTCTGTATGTAACCGAATAAGCCTCCAAAACTGTTGTGTAAAGTAACCTGTTGTAGATAAGACTGTGGATCCTGTGGCTGCAGATGATCCTAAAAAATAAGCATTATAATTTGAATGGTTTCTCTCCAGTATGTACAATTTTATACCAATTTTATAAGAATTTGACATGGGTATATATAACACACATGACACGATACTTGATTTACTTACTCAGCTGTGTGAGATATTTTGTTGGAGAAATACTAAGCATCATCCTCTCCAGTTCTTCATCCTCCTCCATTACTATAAAATATGACAAATGCATCAGTAGCTAGGCAGGCTTTAAGAATCAATATAAGCAAACTTGCATGAATTTTATTAACTCACCAGGCTGATCAGAGTCAGTAATGGAAGGAACAGGTGGTCTTGCAGCGGAAGCTGATGGTGAGGGCATCGGAGGAGTGTTTTTGGTCATCTGTTTTTGCTGCTGTTTTAAAAGATACTGCTGCAAATTGTACATTTTGCTGCCTGGCACACAGTTCTGCCTCATTATAAAGAAAGCATATCCGTCTGCCCTGGTATCCCAAATCTTCCTCCAAGTGTCTTGTGCTCTGGATCCAAATCCAACAGTATTGTCATCCTCTGTCAAAAAAGGCACTGCGTCTGGCCTTTGAGACAGATACTGTTTAAGATCTTCAATTTCCTTGAAGCTTCTTGAATACTCAAGAAATGAAATGAGGCTATCCTTGCATGGACCCTCTGGGTTGAACTGCCCAGCCTGTTCTTCTTCCTCAACCTTATCGGACAGGTACAAAGCATAGCTGCCATCATTCTCTAATAACCACTTGAAAGACTTGCCCTTGTACTTGCCGAACTGAAGAATGCATTCTCCCAACACCTCTTGCTTGTCAGAGACATCCCCTCCTCTATGTAACACAACAGAACGGGCGTTCAACTTGACCAGATTTTCTCTTTGAGGTGTTGACTTGTCCTGCAGTGAAGGGTTGTCTTTAATTCTTTTTGCCTCTTCTGATGGGTCCCGGCGTTAATGGCCTGATGGGCCTTTCCTGAAAGACACTTTGACTTTCCCTGGGAAGAACACTGTTTTCTTCATGATGCTGTTCTGAAATCAGAATGTATTCATTAGCGTCTCAGCATAAGCATTTAAATACTTACAGTAACAAAATGAAATAAGACAGTTAATACTAAAGCATCAGTGATATATATAAAAGAGTTATTTTACAATGCTATAATATTCTATAATATTACTGTTTCTTAACTGAATAAATGCAGCCTTAGAGCACGTACTGTTTATTAAATTTGCATTATTTAATATTCATTATTTAAATTGCTTTAAAAATTTATATATGTATATATAAAAAGTTAACAAGTTAACTAATTAAAAATGTTAAATTATACCATTAAATTGTACACATATATATATTTGTTTGTAATTTAAATGTAATATATGTGTGTGTCTGATATTAATTACATTATAGGAGGACCAAACCCGCAGAAATTAAATTAATAAATAAACATGTAAACAAATAAAAAGATAAATTTGATAATAGGAAAATAAATAAAGGAATAAACGACTTGATAAAATAAATATGATTTATTCTTTATCAAACTAATTTTTGTATTATTTCCCTTAATTTATTTTCTGCTTTTATTTATTTGTTAATTAATATTTATATTTGGTAAGCAAGACCAACCAACCTAATTATCATGCACATCAAAAAAATGTAAGAATAGATATAAAAATAAAGAAATAAAAATAAAAATAAATAAAGATTAAAATAAATAAATCTGGAAATAAATACATATTGGAATAAATAAATATACAAATAAATGAATGCATAAATAAATATAAGAATAAATGGAACAAACAAATAAATAAAATAATAAATAAATACAATTAAAAATTATACAAATACATTAAAATATAAAAGCAAAAAATTATAAATTAGGGGAAAAATATACAAAAATACATTTGATTAAAATGAATCATATTTATTTTATCAAGTCGTTTATTCCTTTATTTATTTTCCTATTATCACATTTATTTATCTATCTATTTATTCATTTATTTATTCATTCATTTTTAATTGCAAGTTTGGTCCTCCATACTACTGCACATTACATCTTACTGCACTGTTAACATATATTTTAAGCATAGTGAGAGATTAGGATGAAACATTCACCTTTACAAACAAAGATACTCTTATAAAATAACAGCTGTATTCACAACGAGGAGTTTACTGTTTCTTATCGTCACAATCCATTCAACACGATAACAATACGATTACATGACAATATACATGCAATTTAAATTATAAAATATTTGAATAATAATGTATATGCGGTCACCTGAGGGAAAATCTGTCTGCAGGTAGTTTAGACAGCAACAAAACAAAACAAGTTTGCTGACAAGTCGGTAAACAAATATCTCTCCGTTCGTAAAACGGGTCTCCCCTCCTCCACTGCGAATGACTGACAGATGACACTATGCTTTTTAAACTACCCGCCACGGAAAAGCGGAACAGCGCCAGGAAGTCTACGTGTGGCCAAAGGTATATTGCATCCGTAGTGTTAAGCACTACCATAGAGAATGAATGGGAAAAGTTAAGGGAAGTTAAGCTTAACCATTTTCGACTCCCGCCGCGAAAGGTCCTCAGTTCAAAACTGGCCGGAAACAAGTGGAGGCATTTTAAATATAAATGCTGCAATTCGCTACAAACCCTTACTTTTGAGACAGTTGAAGGCCATCGTACCAAGGAGCTGTAGGCAGACTGTTCGCCTCACACGCGAAGGTTCGAAACTGGGCGGAAACTGTGGGTGGTTTTTGTAAAAATTTCATATGCGATTTTCTGTTGAGCAGGTCAGTACACTTGCAGGGATGTTTGTGGTTCAATCTCTTTAGAAAAGGACAAAAATAAAACAAATGACCATTGAGGTTTCCTGTACAGTAATAAAAAAATGTTTGGTCTGCCAACAAAATTAGCAGCTTTTGCCATGTTGAAAACACTGGGCAGTCTATAGTTTAATTTGCTTTTGAACAAGCGTGCCCTAGAAGAGGTGGGACTGACATACAAATCAAGTTTCCGTAGTGTAGTGGTTATCATGTTCGCTTTATACGCGAAAAGTTCTCAGTTCAAAACCCGGCGGAAACAAGTGGAGGCATTTTAAATATAAATGCTGCAATTCGCTACAAAACCCTTACTTTTGAGACAGATGAAGGCCATCGTACCAAAGAGCTGTAGGTAGACTGCCATGCCGAATGACCTCTATACTGTTGTTTGTGGAATTTACAGACTGTCACACTGCTTGCAGGGCAGATTATGGGAAGGAGCCATCTTCTAAAAATACTATACTATACTACTATACTATACCTCGACTATACTAACGAGGAGTTGTAGAGACCGGTAGATGTACCTGATCAGCGCGACTTCCAGGAACGGCGTCATGTGTCAAATATGAAGTGTCTGTATAAAACGTGTTACATTATTAAATTAGAGACCTTGTTTTTTAATATGGAGCCTGGTAGGTCAAGTCAATAAGTTCATGCAATTTTTTTTAAGTGCCAGGTCCAAACAAAGAGAGTTTCAGTTCATCTGCACCTGCCAGCTGCTAATGTATTGCAAAATTTCCTTGCTGACCGCACAACAGGGCTTCCAGTCTACATCCAACAGTCTTGCGTTGGTGGTATAGTGGTGAGCATAGCTGCCTTCCAAGCAGTTGACCTGGGTTCGATTACCTGCCAACGCATTGCATTTTGCTCAAGCTGTCGTTAAAACAGTTGTCTGGGGACCCTGGCCAGCTCCTCCTGTAACTCGTTTGCTGCAGCAAAACTTTTGTACTGGTCTTTTGGCAGCAGTAAAGGACTGGATCTCCCCGTCGGGGAATCGAACCCCGGTCTTACGCTTGACAGGCGGAGATACTTTCCCATATACTAACAAGGAGTTGCAGAGACAGGTTGCCACCCCCGATCAGCGCGACTACAGCTCGCTACAAACAGCCTTCCCATTTCCAGGAAGCCAGTGAATCCAAAAAAAAGAATCTAATACCATTTAAATATGAAGTGTCTGTATAAAAAGTCTCACATTTTTAAATTAAATACCTTGATTATGAGAATTCTTCCTGTATGGGTTCAATTCCTGGGTCTGTCAATTCTTGCTGTATGGGTTCGATTCCCGCCCAACGAATTGCATTTTTCTCAAGCTGTCTTTAGAACAGTCGTCCGGGCCCCTTGCCAACTTCTCCTGTAACTTGTTTGATGGAGCAAAACTTTTGTTAATGTCTTTTGGCAGCAGTAAAGAACTGGATCTCTCCATCAGGGAATCGAACCCCAGACTATAGCGTGACAGGCGGAGATACTTTCCACTATACTAAAGAGGAGTTGCAGAGACAGGTAGTTGTCCCCGAACAGCGCGATTTCCAGGAACGGCGTCATGCATCATTTTAACTCAACGCTTCACAGAAGCCAGTGAATCCAAAAAATAATCTAATACCATTTAAATATGAAGTGTCTGTATAAAACATGTTACATTATTATATTAGAGACCTCTTTTTTAATATGGTGCCTGGTAGGTCAGGTCAATAAGTTCATGCAATTTTTTTAAGCCTACACCCAATGGTCTTGCGTTGGTGGTATAGTGGTGAGAATATCTGCCTTCTAAGCATTTGACCCGGGTTCGATTCCTGGCCAACACGTTGCATTTTGCTCAAGCTGTCATTAAAACAGTTGTCTGGGGACCCTGGCCAGCTCCTCCTGTAACTTGTTTGCTGGAGCAAAACTTTTGTACCGGTCTTTTGGCAGCAGTAAAGGACTGGATCTCCCAAGTGGAGGCACTTTAGACATAAATGCTGCAATTCGCTACAAAACCCTTACTTTTGAGACAGGTGAAGGCCATCGTACCAAGGAGCTGTAGGCAGACTGCCATGCCGAATGACCTCATCAATAGGTTTCTGTAGTGTAGTGTTCATCACGTTCGCCTAACGTGCGTAAGGTCCTTGGTTCGAAACTGAGCAGAAACAGCAGTTGTCTTCTGACAGAAGATTTAAACTGTTTGCCACGCTAGGTGGGTGTAGCGCTCATTTCCTTTATACGCTTTTTAAAAAGCGTGCACCTAATGATTTATGTCTGAATCCTGAAGATGTGTTTCCATAGTGTAATGGTTATCACATTCCCCTTACACGCAGAAGGTCCCCAGTTCGAAACTGGGTGGAAACTATGGGTGGTTTTTGCAAAAATATCGTATGTGATTTTCTGTTGAGCAGGTCTGTACACTTGCAGGGATGTTTGTGGTTTAATCTCTTTAGAAAAGGACAAAAATAAAACAAATGGCCTTTGAGGTTTCCTGTACAGTAATAAAACATGTTTGGTCTGCCAACAAAATTAGCAGCTTTTTGTCATGTTAAAAACACTGGGCAGTCTATAGTTTCAGTCGCTTTTGAACAAGCGTACCCTAGAAGCGTAGGGACTGACGTCCAAATCAAGTTTCCGTATTGTAGTGGTTATCACGTTCGCTTTACACGCGAAAGGTCCTCAGTTCAAAACTGTCCGGAAACAAGTGGATGCATTTTAAATATAAATGCTGCAATTCGCTACAACACCTTTACTTTTGAGACAGGTGAAGGCCATCGTACCAAGGAGCTGTAGGCAGACTGCCATGCTGAATGACCTCTGTTCTGTTGTTTGTGGAATTTACAGGCTGTCACACTGCTTGCAGGGCAGATTATGGGAAGCAGCCATCTTCTAAAAAGCACATGCGTCTCATCAATAGGTTTCCGTAGTGTAGTGCATAACACGTTTGCTTTACAATTTTTCTGAAATGTCAGGACTTGAAATTTCAAGTGCCATAGAATCCCATACATTGCACTAAAGTGTTACTTTAAAGGTCATGTACTGCAGGTCAGTGTTACTTTAATGTTTGGTTAATTCTAGCATGAACTGAATTGCAGTGCTTTGTCAACATTACTGCATTTCTGGATAAACTTGCCAGAGGGTTAAAGACTCTAGCTTGAGCCCGCAGCCAAAGGTTAGGTTTGTCAGAAGTGGGATTCAAACCCACGCCTCCAATGGAGACTGCGACCTGAACGCCAGCTGCCGAAGGATAGTCCGTCAAAATGGGGATAATGTTGAACGCCACAGCCAATCACGTCGACGCGCTATAACATTTGCAGCCAATTAGAGAGCGCCATTCTCGACATTATAACATTTGCAGCCAATCAGAGAGCGCCATTCTTGACTTTTTCCTTATCATTTTCGACATTTGACCAATCAGAGTACAAGGAAATGTCGATGGCACGTTTACGCTTAGCACCGCTAGGAGGAGGAGTCAGGAAGCTAGCCGAGTGTCAATCAAGTTGCCGAACTGAGCCGAAGGTGTACGAAGTAATGACATATCCTGAGGGGCGTGTCAGAGGTCAAAAAGTTCAGACGTCGAGCATCACTGTCACGGAGGTCAGGCATCATCATTTTAACGGAGGACTGCGAAACTTATTTTTCGGTAACTTTAACTGTATTTTCGGACAATGTAATTTTATATTTGTATATAATTGTATATATTATAATTGTAAATATCGTGTGTGCTTTTTTTAAAGAAATAATTTGTATTATAGTAGTTTTGTTCAAAACGATATAACCTAACCGTTAGCCCCCCAACAAAAAAATGTCTGGCAAAAAATCCCATAAAGCCATGTCAGATACTGACTGGATTGCAAGGCTAAAAAAGTTTGCCAGCACAGGAGTTTGGCCATCAAATGAGGGTAACAGGCCAGCTCCTCGACAGAAAAAGTGGCATGACGTGTACCAAAGGGTGAGTGTGCTTTTGTCACCTTTGCATGATGTAATAATTGTAATCCTAATCATTTAATTCTATGTCATCATTATTTATAGATATGTATGTAGATAATGTTGCAGGTATTTGAGATTTATGTTTATTTATGTAAAAAAAAAAAACTTTTTTTTTGCACTGGGAGATTCAGAGATTTGAGGCAGTGGGGGTGGGGATGTTGAGTGAATGGATGTTTTTTTGAAGGTGTGAAATGTTCCTCTCTTGTTCTTTTAAAGGAGGATACAAACTTTACTCACTCTTTATCTCTAATTTTACAGTTTGTATCTCCCCTTCAAAGAACATGAATAAAAATAAATGACAGACTACAATAAATTAATGTGGCATTCATACTGATAAGTTAGAAATGCATGTATTCTATGTTATATGTGTGATAATGTTTACAGATTGAAAGATGTCCGATGCAGTCTCGCGGCCAGACAACCTTGCTCGGAGCGGTCCCAAAGTGCATATGTGGTTTTCACACTCAAAAGGTAACAATGTAAAGATGTAACTTGTATTTTTTTTATATATGTATAATTTACTGAACAAATTCTTCTCGTTCAACAATTATTGTAGCCTATGTATTTTTGTGGTTGTCTTAAGCAGGCCACAGCCTCTATTGGACAAGCACCAAGGGTTGTTGAACAACTGTCTGCCGCTACTGGACCAGCACAGGAGGTCATGGCTCAGAGTCAGCGTCAGCTCCCACCCCAGCCTACTTCTAAAATTAAAACTTATATATAAGTTTGTCAAAGGTAATAACATTTTTTTTATATATATATAATTGCAGTTTTAATATACGTTTAGTATAAAGGTTTAAGTTCAGTGGAAATGGCTGGTATGTTTTTACACCTACCTGCCAGCTGTGACACCTTGTACAGGGGCGGCTGTAGTCTGCTTATTGGTCAGTTTCACTGTCTCAGGTTGGTTTAGATCAAGTAAAATGGTGAAAGAACAATGTAACCTATGTGATCTCTCTTTCTTCTCTGGGCTCTGCTCTTGCATTCTCCTCTTCCTCTCTAATTGGGCTTTGCCATTATGGGTTAAAGGACACTCGCGTCCTTCATGGCATCTCTCTTGATTTTTCCAACTGGCTACTGAAGCTACGTCTTTCATTCTGTATTTCTCAGGTAACATTCCACTTATGCACAATTAATTATACACGTATTATTAATTAAGTCATCATGAATCTGCTTTGTTGCCATTTCAAGGGTAACCTTCATTACTGTTAATAAACACTTTCTCTTACAAACTATGTGCAAACTATTTTTGATTTTAAGTCATTTTTAAAAGGTACTTGTTAAATTACTATATACTCACATTCTAGCAATACCTTCCCACACATTTTTCTATTCTAACTGTGCTTATTTCAATCTGTATAAGTAGTAGAGTGTGGTAATACACAGACAAAAAAATAAGTTAAAGAAAGAAAGCAGGTCCTTTAGTTATATAATGAATGATAGGATCAATAGATATTTTCTCATTTTACATTTTATTATATCTTTGGCCAATGTGCTGTTACAATTCAATTTGTCTTTTCATTGAAATTGTTTTGCCCTTTTTTAGTTTACCAAACCAAGATTTGGTGGGTCCCACATTGCTGCTGCAAAGCCAAATCTGAGTGTGGCTAGGAGACCATCTCAGGCTGTTGACCAACCCAGCGCAGCAGTGTCCAGTGCCCCTACACCAAGCACCACTGTCTCTGTAAGTACTGGCATAATCCACATTGCATTCTAAGACAAATTCCACATCTGTGCACTTTTTAGAAACTTGCATTCTAAGATACATTCCACATCTGTGCACTTTTTAGAAACATATTTTGTATTCCAGGAAACATCTCAGGCTGTTGACCAACCCAGCGCAGCAGTGTCCAGTGCCCCTACACCAAGCACCACTGTCTCTGTAAGTACTGGCATAATCCACATTGCATTCTAAGACACATTCCACATCTGTGCACTTTTTAGAAATATATTTTGTATGCAGGAAATCTTATCATAATGAATTAAGAGCAATAATATACAGTTTTCACACAATATGCAGTCAGTGAACACATTTCCACAATGCTTACATTTTCTTAACAGACAAGCTATACCTCCCAACAAAATTATGGATTGTTTTTGTAGTATTTACAAATGTTAACACACACCACCCCACAATAGCAAAAACAATATTCCAAACCTTAGATACAGTATAAAAACCTCGGCTTCTTCAATGATATCAGTTCAAAAACAATATATCTCAGCTGATAATAAACAAACAATTGAATAATTGACACACACCTGATTTATGTTGGGTAAATTGGGCCAACCATAGCTGATTCCAGTCTGGCTTAGACTCAGTGGCAGGGGTTATTTTTTTCTGTTACATTGACACTTATACATTAAAAGGAGGACTTTGAGGAGTGATGTTTTTGGAAACAGAAAAAGACAAACACTGTAATGTCTGGACGAGGAAGAGTAAGAGCAAGGGGCCCAGGGAGAAGAGCAGGCCCAGTGAGAGGTGCAGTGAGAGATGCAGTGAGATGTGCAGTGAGAGGTGCAGTGAGATGTGCAGTGAGAGATGCAGTGACAGATGCAGTGAGAGATGCAGTGAGATGTGCAGTGAGATGTGCAGTGAGATGTGCAGTGAGAGGTGCAGTGAGATGTGCAGTGAGAGGTGCAGTGAGATGTGAGAGGTGCAGTGAGATGTGCAGTGAGATGTGAGAGGTGCAGTGAGATGTGAGAGGTGCAGTGAGATGTGCAGTGAGATGTGCAGTGAGATGTGCAGTGAGAGGTGCAGTGAGAGGTGCAGTGAGAGGTGCAGTGAGATGTGCAGATAGAGGTGCAGTGAGATGTGCAGTGAGATGTGCAGTGAGAGATGCAGTGAGATGTGCAGTGAGATGTGCAGTGAGATGTGCAGTGAGATGTGCAGTGAGATGTGCAGTGAGAGGTGCAGTGAGAGGTGCAGTGAGATGTGCAGATAGAGGTGCAGTGAGATGTGCAGTGAGATGTGCAGTGAGAGATGCAGTGAGATGTGCGAGAGGTGCAGTGAGATGTGCAGTGAGATGTGCAGTGAGAGGTGCAGTGAGATGTGCAGTGAGAGGTGCAGTGAGAGATGAGAGGTGCAGTGAGAGGAGCAGGGCCAGGGAGAAGAGCAGGCCTAAGCACTTCCAAAGGCTGCAAGAACAGTAGTCAGTGATGAAATTCGTGCCACTCTCATTGACCATGTAATCAACCACGGTCTTTCGCTAAGAGAGGCTGGTAAACAGTAAAGGGAAAAAAAACTGATTTGCTTTTTACTGGAATACTGTACATGTGGACATACAGTTCCCAACCAATAAATTTAGTGTAAAAATGGTGGATTGCATGTTTTGTATGCAAATACCTGTAAAACTGAAATACAAAAGTCTATGAAGTTTTTGTAATACAATAGCCAGTATTTTGAAACCCTAGTACTTTGATTGACTGCATGTACCTTGTGAAGTGAAAACAAGTGTTATTCTTTGACAGAATAATTTCATTCTGAGTCAGATTTCCAGTGTTTTGGTAAAGTTAGTGTGTGCAGAGAAAGATGTGTTCTATTTTGAAATGAAGAGTTAGTATATATTTACAGTTTTTTTCAATTGTTTACACGCAATTTTGAAAACCTCTACCTCCTTCTCCTCTTCATCTACCTCCTTCACCTCTTCCTCTACCTTCTTCTCCTCTTCCTCTACCTCCTTCTCCTCTTCCTCTACCTCCTTCTCCTCTTCATCTACCTCCTTCACCTCTTCCTCTACCTCCTTCTCCTCTTCCTCTACCTCCTTCTCCTCTTCATCTACCTCCTTCTCCTCTTCCTCTACCTCCTTCTCCTCTTCATCTACCTCCTTCTCCTCTTCCTCTACCTCCTTCTCCTCTTCCTCTACCTCCTTCATCTCCTCTTTGAGCCCCCCCCCTCTTATTCTCACTCTTCTTCTTCTTCTTCTTCTAGCTCCTTCCATTTTTGTTGAAGACAGGTGAACTCACCTGCTGCCTTTTATAGCACTCCTGAGTGATGCGTTTTCAAATTAGCACATGTGTGCTTCCACTCCTGATGGATGTGCATATCCAATTCATTCATTAGTGTGGTCAATGGCAATCCGGGGCTTTGTAATGACAAGGAAGTAACCTCACAATCCTTATCTGTGTCTAAGGTGTGAAAATGTGTGTAGAGTTTTACAAATCACTGTGTGTAATGTTTTGCTAAAAGGGTAAAACAGACATTGTGTGTAATGTTGTGCAAATCTGTGGAGGGGTTTTGCTCATTGGAGTAGAATTTTGCAAATTGCGTGGAAATTTTTATTTTAGTGTGTAAACAATCATAAAAATCTGTAACAAAATGTGTTATTGAGAAGAAAATTATCCATTTGGCCAATTGTGTTTTGTTGGTGTGAGTCTGTGTTAAGAGTTTAGGAAAAAGTATCTGAAGTATGGGTAAGCGCTTGTTAGCGATTGAAAAAAACTGTAAATACTTTTGAAAACAGATTCAAATAAGCGGCGATCCTAAATTGCAATATTATTTCCCACTATTACTGTTTTTGACTGTATTTTAATCATATTTCAAAAACAAAAAGAATCTTACTGAACATAGACCTTTAAACAGTATTGTATAATTCCATCTAGGATTAGTTAAAATTATTGGACAGTTATGACTGTTTCTTTCTCTTGTTATATATGCAACATATATTATATTTCATTGCATGTTGTCTCGGTAAGTAATTTCAAATTTTATTGGTCCAAAATAATTGAATTTGCATATTAACTGTCACAACTCAGTAGAGTCACACAAATTAGTGCTAGCAGCTGACACAATTCTGAAAACTATTGGAACAAATGTATACATTTTATTCTATAACCTTAAGTACGTATTTGACATCCAATATTTTCTATTTTATATGAGGGTAGTCTTGGATAGATAAAGCGGTAATTAAATAAATGACCTGCTAGACTAAATGTTTTGTCTTTTTCCTTCACAGACTACTCCTTCGGGGGCATTACTGCAAGATGCATCTGCAGTTCGACTGCATCGTTTGTGGTCGGACACTTTGCCACCAGAGGATCACAGGTGGATTGCCAGCAGGCTTTTTAAAATGGGGCCCAAGGGAAAACCAGAGCTTCGAGACAACCTACAGCTCTGGTATTACCCACCACAGCCAGCACTTATTTACAACCAGGCTCCAGCTCCAGACAGATTTTTTTGTCATGCTCTGTTGCTGTGGATGCTGTACAAGCTGTGGAAGATCAAGGCTCTCTGTCCCAATTCTGCCTGCGGGCAGCATCAGCTGACTGGAGGCGGTCTGCACAAAAGGGCACGGCAGGTTCTGGACATCGATAGGATGTACAACATGGTCACAGAAACCCTCATCTGTACCAAGTGTAAAGCCTCGCATGTGTCCTGGAGTCAGACTGTCCTGCAACAGCTGGATCTGGGCCATCGCTCTGAATTTCGGGTCATCCTCACGCGGAAGTAAGTACACTTTAATTCCACATCCAGTTGATAGCCCATCATCACATATGTTTGCAAATACTTTACAAATCAATTACGTAAAATATATGAATGTGTGGATTTTGCTTTTCCTAAGGTATGCCTGTGATATGAGAGTCATTCGGCTCCTGCGTGAGCATGGCCTAGGCAACAGTCCCACGCGGGTCATCAAACAGCTGCGTGAGAACCACAGTGTGGAGTGGCTCCAGCGTATGGCCCGGTACACCACCCAATGTGTGGACTTCCTCAAACGACCCGGGGTGTTGCAAATACAATTCCAGGAACCCCCAGAGCCTACAGTGGTCCCAAGCTGCAAGTGGCTGCTCACCGTGTACAGCCAAGACATCCTGACAAGGCTGGATGAAATCCATGCAAGGATAACATCTACGTATGGTTCAGTCTTGAAGATGGATTCTACTAAAAAGGTTAGCAGGGGATTTTTGTTAATTTATGGTGTTTACTGTTATATCATTATCAGAGCATGAGTATCATATTCTAGATGGTGTGATGTTTCATTGCATTGCATGCTTCCTGTCATCTACTGCAGATCACTAAGAAGCTGGCTGGGACGGCAAGGGGAACGGGACTCTGGCTTACCTCTGTTGGCAATGAGTTTGGTCAGGTGCTCATGAGTGTGCTGACAGCACAGGAAGGAGCAGGACTGGACATGATGGTCGATGGTCTGGTGAAAAGGTACCAGCAGGCTAGTGTGGATCCACCTGCTGTTTTGTACGTGGACTGTGGCTGCTGCACTGATGTTGGTGAGACCAAGCTGAAAACCAGATTCAGAGGGTGGCCTGATCTCATGATTCGGTTGGACATCTGGCATTTTATGCGCAGGATTGCCATGGGGTGTACAACTGATGCCCATCAGCTGTATCCCATCTTCATGTCACGGCTGTCAGCGTGCATTTTTGAGTGGGATGCGGCTGATGTTTCTATGCTTCGCAAAGCAAAGAGAGAGCTGTTGATATCCCAGGGTTGGCCTGCGCTGACAGATGAAGATGTCAACAAGCATCTTACCAGGAATGAGCTGGCACTCCATTGCCGGAGGAGGACCTGTGGAGAGGAGACTACCATCCTTCTCCTTGAGCGGCTGCTTACAGAGCTCCTGAGCAGCAAGGGCAAAGACTCCCTGGGTGTTCCTCTCCTGGACCGAGAAAGGATGGAGCACATCTGGAATGTCCAGAAGAAGCATGTGAAATGCATTCAAGACCCCCCTGGTGTTGTGCTCTATACAGAGACAGGGAGCCTAAACAAGGGAGGCGTGCTTCTGAAGACCTACAGATGTGCCAGAGGCTCCACTTCTCTCGAGTCCTTTCATTTACACCTGAACCGTTTCATCCCAGGTATTGTCTTTGTCACACACACTGTGCATGTGTAAAGAAAGAGCATTAAGTGTTTTTGTGTGTTCCTTTAACACCTCCTAAACACTGTTGTGTCTATTTACAGGGACCAGTGCAAACAGTCTGAACTTTCAGATTTATCTGCTGGAGGGTCTACACCGGTGGAACCAGGACCGGGAGGCTGCTTCCCTGTCATCGGAGCCATCAGCTTTGCGCAGCTACACAGGAGAACTTGTTCACTGTGTAAACGGCAATTATGAAAAGCTGTTTGGCAGGAAAGTGGTCCCCACGTTTTGTCCCCCTGCATGTTACACCGGTGAGAATTATTTTATATATTTTTTATTTTATCAACTTGCAATTTCTGTGTAACCTCCGTCTATATGTCAGATTTAACCCTATAGAGTCGATTGTATCATAATTGATATGCAAGTTTCTAAAGGACTCTAAATGATCAATATGATCAAAAATTTTTAGGAAACCTGGCCTCTGTCGTCTGATTGATTATAGTCTTTTAGTATAATTGTAAAAGTGTCCACCTTCAGCTCGTGCTTCACGTTTCTTTTCATTGTGAAACCTTTACTGATTTTATAAAGTAATTGTAAGAATAACTTGTATATTGTTACTAATATTTAATGACTAGTTACTAGACTGAAGCAGCTTGGGTTCACTTGATTAGAAAATCATGTTTCATGTAAATATCAAAATGATCATCAGACTTTTCTCTCAATCATCATTGTATTGCATTTCATTTCATGTTTTGCCCACATAATTAAACGTGTTGGGCCTCTAAATAAAACTGTTTTGTTTTTTTTCTCCTTGACGATGAGCTCTATATTCTCACACTATATGAGCTACTACAAAAGCCTAATGTATCAAATATGATACACAACATTCTATTTAATTTCCGTTTGTTTATTGTTTTTATTTCAGGTGAGCTCATTGGAGTGCAGTATCTGTTCTGACTGGTCAGGCACTGCAGGACATGAATCCTGACTCTGAGCAGACAGCAGAGCTCATTGAGGACCTCAGTGTGGAGGAGCGAGATGAAGATGAGGGCTTCTGTGACATCAGCGAGGATCACACAATAGCAGATCCGGAGGCTGTTCTGTCACCACCCTCTTCCACACTGACACTGGGTTCTTCCACCCTGGTCACCAGCAGTGCCACACCTGTACTGGGCTCCACATCCCCTTCACTGATCCCTGACCCCAGACTTGTCCTCACACAGTCTCCTTCATCACCTGGACCCTCAGGGACTGCTGTCACACCTGTTCCCTCTGAAACATCTGTTTCAACTCTCCCCTCAGAGCCAGAGGATGCTGGTCAGGATGTTGATGAAGAAGAGACGGTAAATAATACTCTTTTGTATGTCTTTCAAATTAACTAGAATAATTATGATGAATTAACATCCAGTGCTTTAAATCCAGACTTTCCACATATTTTACATTTAAAAGTACAGCCTAAATTCATTTGTAAGCTGCAAATACACATCAAGTCAAGTCATCTTTATTTATTTGGTGCTTTGTAAAATGTCAAGAATGGCGCTCTCTGCTTTGTACTATATGGAATTATGCATTAGACAGATGTGATGTAATAATTGTATTGCATGTTTGTGTTTTTTAATAGGCTGTTGACTACCAAAATATCCCGGGTTATCAACATGTGGACCAGCTGGCAGAATATCTGGTGGATCTCCGGGACCACACAGCCCTCAGCCTGACCAACCAGGAAGCCAACACCATAATTGCTCTTTGGCAGAACCTGGATGACCGGGACAAGGAACGGGTGGTGTATGACAGTCGATGCCGAAAGAGACTGCTGAGTGGACGCTTCAAGGTCCCGAAGAAGCCCACTCACCCTGGTGTAGAGAGCACCACCAGATGTGTGCTGGGTGCAAGCAGCGCACCTGCTCAGTGGCCTGACTGTTGCCGTCTGGTGGAGACCATCTTCATCAGACTTTGCACTGTCCACCCAAGCCCCAAAAGAAAAGGCAAGGGAGCCCTGTCAAGATGGTCTCTGATCCTGCAAGACTATGGCAGGATAAGGCAGCTTGTACTGGGCAACAGCTTGGTGATGGGAGGAACATCCATGCAGCTGGTGGAGGTTAACCAGAACACCCTGATTCAGTGGTATAACAAAAGACAGAAAAAGCAGGAGCTGTCTGTGCTGCTTCAGGGCATTCAGTTGCCTCAGCCCCTCCCTGAAGCTCATGAGCCTCTCCAGGTAGCCAAACGTCTACGGACTGAGCCAGAACAACCAGGGGAGCAGCACCAGTACAAGCTACCAGAGAGTACAGCTGGTCAGGCAAAGCAGAGGCAGACTTCTGTTGGGCGACCCCCTCTCAGACCCAAGGCACCAGCGCAGAGTCAGACGTTGCTGACACCATCTGCATCTGGAGCATCACTGCAGATGGTACCAAATATACTTATACCATCAGCACCAGGTTTCCAGGGTGTGCCCATGTTCCAGGCTGTGCCAATGTTCCAGGGTGTGCCAATGTTCCAGGGAGTGCAAATGATCCAGGGCATCCCAATGGCCCAGGGGATGCAAATGGTACAGCCACTGTTACAGCCAACAGCTGTACAGGGCACCCGCTTACCCGCTTCACCAGCTGCCAATCCAGACGCCATGCCCAAGAGACCCTACAGGAGAACCGTAGAGGCCAACACTTGCAAAAAATGTGGGCAATTTAAAACAAGTGCTACAGGACATAGCCAGTACAGGGGCAGGGTGTACTGCCCACAGACTGAGACTGTTTCAAAAGAGGTGTGGTTGGAGGAAATGCGGAGAACCATTTCCAAATAATGTATATATTTTCATGTATATAGCATCATGTATATAGTGTAAACAGTTGTTTAAATAGTTAATACATGTTGAATATTATTTAATTGTTTTTTTTAACGTTATTTAACATTTTAACTTTTTATTTCTTGTTTTTGAAAACCTATTTAACTCTTCATTTTATTTATTTATTTTTAAAACATGTTACCAGTATTTAACATTTTAATATTCATTACTGTTCTGTTGGCATGATTGGAAAATAAAAACAAATTGGCAAGTGATTTCTTTTTGACTTTGACTTTCATATAACACTAGTTCATCAGAACACTGCAACAATATAACGTATATAAAAAATATAATTTATACATTTTGTTATTCTTGTGATTGACATTTTCAGCATATTAGTTACTATTTAATGGGTTGCATCTTTGTTCATTACAAATAACAGATTTGCAAGTGTCTTGTTTGAATGTAACCTAAAAAAATACTTAATCAGATCAATAATAATACAACAACTACTAAATAATAACACTGTTCCATTGGCAATTATATATTTTTATGAAAGAATATCAAAGAAACACAACAAACAAATTACATATGTATATTTTATTAACACTGGAACAGTATGCATTCAAAAAGAATTTGCTTATTTACTTTTACTTTCATATAACACAATATTTCATCAGTACACTGCACCAATATAACATTTGTATTTAAAAAGATAATTTGTCCATTTTGTTATTCTTGTGACAGACATTCTTCATATTAGTTACTATTTAATGGGTTGCATCTTAGTTCGTTGCATAATAATGCAAATAACATTTTTTTTTTAATGAAAGAATATCAAAAAACAACAAACAAATTACATATGTATATTTTATAAACACTGGAACAGTATGCATTAAAAAATTTAGCTTATTTACTTTTACTTTATTATAACAATATTTTATCAGTACACTGCAACAATATAACATTTGTATATAAAAAATATAATTTGTACATTTTGTTATTCTTGTGAAACATTTTACAGCATATAAGTTACTAATTAATGATTTGCATCTTTGTTCATTGCATAATAATGCAAATAACATTATTTTTCATGATAGAATATCAAAAAACACAACAAACAAATTAAATATGTATATTTTATTAAAACGGGAACAGTATGCAATCAAAAATAATGATTATTTATTCAAATAATAAATATTACAAAAAGTTGTCTTTAGCTGGATTCGAACCCCGGTCTTGGTGCACACCTGCAATAGAAAACAGTGTGATATAAATGCGTGATTTTCACACACGAAGAAACCGGAAAATGTATCATAAGATCTATGCTAATGAAGGCATATCTTTGAACATCAAATTTCAGCCTTTCTTTTCTTCGTTTTTTCTTTCTCTTCTTCCCCCTCTCTTTTTCTTCCTTCCCCTTTTCTTCCCTTCTTCCCCACCTTTGTTGGACTATTGTTCCCCAGCTTGAACGCAGCGCCTTAGACCGCTCGGCCATCCTGACATGACGGCCAGTGGTCAGCTGGCCACTTCCACCTACACGGAATGGCAGATGATCTAGAATCTAGGGCTTCACCGCTCACCCGAGTCGGAGCACATGCCTCGTTGGCACAGTTAGGCAGCGCGTCAGTCTCATAATCTGAAGGTCGTGAGTTCGAGCCTCACACGGGGCAGAATGGTGCTTTTTGATACACGGAACCGTGTAAATAAAGGAGCTGCTTTCTGTATTCCCTTTTATGCCTTTGTCCATTTCTTCATATGCACTGTAATTGAAATCCAGTGTTTTTTTAAGACTAATGTTGAACAAATGCAGTAATAGTATTACTCTCATATTCATGTCATATGTGTCAGTGTTGTTACAATGTTTTTTTAAGGCTTATATCATTCTTTCATTCTAATGGCATGTCTTGTTAATGCTAATGTAATGTTTTACATGACATTCCTTGAATCTTGTGTCATGACACTCCACCCCATGCCCCCAAACCCATGACATTTCATTCCAAGAAATTTCCAAGAATCCTTGCCATGAAATTCTACTGCATCTACTGCATTCCTTGAATCTTGTGTCATGACACTCCACCCCATGCCCCCAAACCCATGACATTTCATTCCAAGAAATTTCCAAGAATCCTTGCCATGAAATTCTACTGCATCTTCTTCTGGTAAACAAACACATGTCATTTCGTGAAATTCAGTTGAATCCGATTCAATCAACATGTCCATTTTTTCTGAAATGTCATGACTTGAAATTCCAAGTGCCATAGAATCCCATACATTGCACTAAAGTGTTACTATAAAGGTCATGTACTGCAGGTCAGTGTTACTTTAATGTTTGGTTAATTATAGCATGAACTGAATTGCAGTGCTTTGTCAACATTACTGCATTTCTGGATAAACTTGCCAGAGGGTTAAAGACTCTAGCTTGAGCCCGCAGCCAAAGGTTAGGTTTTTCAGAAGTGGATTTCGAACCCACGCCTCCAGGGGAGACTGCGACCTGAACGCAGCGCCTTAGACCGCTCGGCCATCCTGACATGACGGCCAGTGGACAGCAGCATTTTTGCACCTACACGGAATGGCAGATGAAATAGAATCTAGGGCTTCACCGCTCACCAGAGTCAGAGCACATGCCTCGTTGGCGCAGTTAGGCAGCGCGTCAGTCTCATAATCTGAAGGTCGTGAGTTCGAGCCTCACAAGGGGCAGAATGGTTCTTTTTGATACACGGAACCGTGTAAATAAAGGAGCTGCTTTCTGTATTCCCTTTTATGCCTTTGTCCATTTCTTGATATGCACTGTAATTGAAATCCAGTGTTTTTTTAAGACTAATGTTGAACAAATGCAGTAATAGTATTACTCTCATATTCATGTCATATGTGTCAGTGTTGTTACAATGTTTTGTTAAGGCTTATATCATTCTTTCATTCTAATGGCATGTCTTGTTAATGCTAATGTAATGTTTTACATGACATTCCTTGAATCTTGTGTCATGACACTCCACCCCATGCCCCCAAACCCATGACATTTCATTCCAAGAAATTTCCAAGAATCCTTGCCATGAAATTCTACTGCATCTTCTTCCGGTAAACATCACAACATGTCATTTCGTGAAATTCAGTTGAATCCGATTCAATCAACATGTCAATTTTTTCTGAAATGTCATGACTTGAAATTCCAAGTGCCATAGAATCCCATACATTGCACTAAAGTGTTACTATAAAGGTCATGTACTGCAGGTCAGTGTTACTTTAATGTTTGGTTAATTCTAGCATGAACTGAATTGCAGTGCTTTGTCAACATTACTGCATTTCTGGATAAACTTGCCAGAGGGTTAAAGAACCTAGCTTGAGCCCGCAGCCAAAGGTTAGGTTTGTAAGAAGTGGGATTCGAACCCACGCCTCCAGGGGAGACTGCGACCTGAACGCCAGCTGCCGAAGGATAGTCTGTCAAAATGGGGATAATGTTGAACAATGTTGAACGCCACAGCCAATCACGTCGACGCGCTGTAACATTTGCAGCCAATCAGAGAGCGCCATTCTTGACTTTTTCCTTATCATTTTCGACATTTGACCAATCAGAGTACAAGGAAATGTCGATGGCACGTTTACGCTTAGCACCGCTAGGAGGAGGAGTCAGGAAGCTAGCCTAGTGTCAATCAAGTTGCCGAACTGAGCCGAAGGTGTACGAAGTAATGACATATCCTGAGGGGCGTGTCAGAGGTCAAAAAGTTCAGACGTCGAGCATCACTGTCACGGAGGTCAGGCATCATCATTTTAACGGAGGACTGCGAAACTTATTTTTCGGTAACTTTAACTGTATTTTCGGACAATGTAATTTTATATTTGTATATAATTGTATATATTATAATTGTAAATATCGTATGTGCTTTTTTTAAAGAAATAATTTGTATTATAGTAGTTTTGTTCAAAACGATATAACCTAACCGTTAGCCCCCCAACAAAAAAATGTCTGGCAAAAAATCCCATAAAGCCATGTCAGATACTGACTGGATTGCAAGGCTAAAAAAGTTTGCCAGCACAGGAGTTTGGCCATCAAATGAGGGTAACAGGCCAGCTCCTCGACAGAAAAAGTGGCATGACGTGTACCAAAGGGTGAGTGTGCTTTTGTCACCTTTGCATGATGTAATAATTGTAATCCTAATCATTTAATTCAATGTCATCATTATTTATAGATATGTATGTAGATAATGTTGCAGGTATTTGAGATTTATGTTTATTTATGTAAAAAAAAAACCTTTTTTTGCACTGGGAGATTCAGAGATTTGAGGCAGTGGGGGTGGGGATGTTGAGTGAATGGATGTTTTTTTGAAGGTGTGAAATGTTCCTCTCTTGTTCTTTTAAAGGAGGATACAAACTTTACTCACTCTTTATCTCTAATTTTACAGTTTGTATCTCCCCTTCAAAGAACATGAATAAAAATAAATGACAGACTACAATAAATTAATGTGGCATTCATACTGATAAGTTCGAAATGCATGTATTCTATGTTATATGTGTGATAATGTTTACAGATTGAAAGATGTCCGATGCAGTCTCGCGGCCAGACAACCTTGCTCGGAGCGGTCCCAAAGTGCATATGTGGTTTTCACACTCAAAAGGTAACAATGTAAAGATGTAACTTGTATTTTTTTTATATATGTATAATTTACTGAACAAATTCTTCTCGTTCAACAATTATTGTAGCCTATGTATTTTTGTGGTTGTCTTAAGCAGGCCACAGCCTCTATTGGACAAGCACCAAGGGTTGTTGAACAACAGTCTGCCGCTACTGGACCAGCACAGGAGGTCATGGCGCAGAGTCAGCGTCAGCTCCCACCCCAGCCTACTTCTAAAATTATACCAAGTTTGTCAAAGGTAATAACATTTTTTTTATATATATATAATTGCAGTTTTAATATACGTTTAGTATAAAGGTTTAAGTTCAGTGGAAATGGCTGGTATGTTTTTACACCTACCTGCCAGCTGTGACACCTTGTACAGGGGCGGCTGTAGTCTGCTTATTGGTCAGTTTCACTGTCTCAGGTTGGTTTAGATCAAGTAAAATGGTGAAAGAACAATGTAACCTATGTGATCTCTCTTTCGTCTCTGGGCTCTGCTCTTGCATTCTCCTCTTCCTCTCTAATTGGGCTTTGCCATTATGGGTTAAAGGACACTCGCGTCCTTCATGGCATCTCTCTTGATTTTTCCAACTGGCTACTGAAGCTACGTCTTTCATTCTGTATTTCTCAGGTAACATTCCACTTATGCACAATTAATTATACACGTATTATTAATTAAGTCATCATGAATCTGCTTTGTTGCCATTTCAAGGGTAACCTTCATTACTGTTAATAAACGCTTTCTCTTACAAACTATGTGCAAACTATTTTTGATTTTAAGTCATTTTTAAAAGGTACTTGTTAAATTACTATATACTCACATTCTAGCAATACCTTCCCACACATTTTTCTATTCTAACTGTGCTTATTTCAATCTGTATAAGTAGTAGAGTGTGGTAATACACAGACAAAAAAATAAGTTATAGAAAGAAAGCAGGTCCTTTAGTTATATAATGAATGATAGGATCAATAGATATTTTCTCATTTTACATTTTATTATATTTTTGGCCAATGTGCTGTTACAATTCAATTTGTCTTTTCATTGAAATTGTTTTGCCCTTTTTTAGTTTACCAAACCAAGATTTGGTGGGTCCCACATTGCTGCTGCAAAGCCAAATCTGAGTGTGGCTAGGAGACCATCTCAGGCTGTTGACCAACCCAGCGCAGCAGTGTCCAGTGCCCCTACACCAAGCACCACTGTCTCTGTAAGTACTGGCATAATCCACATTGCATTCTAAGACAAATTCCACATCTGTGCACTTTTTTGAAACATATTTTGTATTCCAGGAAACATCTCAGGCTGTTGACCAACCCAGCGCAGCAGTGTCCAGTGCCCCTACACCAAGCACCACTGTCTCTGTAAGTACTGGCATAATCCACATTGCATTCTAAGACACATTCCACATCTGTGCACTTTTTAGAAACATATTTTGTATTCCAGGAAACATCTCAGGCTGTTGACCAACCCAGCGCAGCAGTGTCCAGTGCCCCTACACCAAGCACCACTGTCTCTGTAAGTACTGGCATAATCCACATTGCATTTTAAGACACATTCCACATCTGTGCACTTTTTAGAAATATATTTTGTATGCAGGAAATCTTATCATAATGAATTAAGAGCATTAATATACAGTTTTCACACAATATGCAGTCAGTGAACACATTTCCACAATGCTTACATTTTCTTAACAGACAAGCTATACCTCCCAACAAAATTATGGATTGTTTTTGTAGTATTTACAAATGTTAACACACACCACCCCACAATAGCAAAAACAATATTCCAAACCTTAGATACACTATAAAAACCTCGGCTTCTTCAATGATATCAGTTCAAAAACAATATATCTCAGCTCATAATAAACAAACAATTGAATAATTGACACACACCTGATTTATGTTGGGTAAATTGGGCCAAACATAGCTGATTCCAGTCTGGCTTAGACTCAGTGGCAGGGGTTATTTTTTTCTGTTACATTGACACTTTTACATTAAAAGGAGGACTTTGAGGAGTGATGTTTTTGGAAACAGAAAAAGACAAACACTGTAATGTCTGGACGAGGAAGAGTAAGAGCAAGGGGCCCAGGGAGAAGAGCAGGCCCAGTGAGAGGTGCAGTGAGAGATGCAGTGAGATGTGCAGTGACAGATGCAGTGAGAGATGCAGTGAGATGTGCAGTGACAGATGCAGTGACAGATGCAGTGAGAGATGCAGTGAGATGTGCAGTGAGAGATGCAGTGAGATGTGCAGTGAGAGGTGCAGTGAGAGGTGCAGTGAGATGTGCAGTGAGAGGTGCAGTGAGAGGTGCAGTGAGATGTGCAGTGAGAGGTGCAGTGAGATGTGCAGTGAGATGTGCAGTGAGATGTGCAGTGAGAGGTGCAGTGAGAGGTGCAGTGAGAGGTGCAGTGAGATGTGCAGTGAGAGGTGCAGTGAGAGATGAGAGGTGCAGTGAGAGGAGCAGGGCCAGGGAGAAGAGCAGGCCTAAGGACTTCCAAAGGCTGCAAGAACAGTAGTCAGTGATGAAATTCGTGCCACTCTCATTGTCCATGTAATCAACCACGGTCTTTCGCTAAGAGAGGCTGGTAAACAGTAAAGGGAAAAAAAACTGATTTGCTTTTTACTGGAATACTGTACATGTGGACATACAGTTCCCAACCAATACATTTAGTGTAAAAATGGTGGATTTCATGTTTTGTATGCAAATACCTGTAAAACTGAAACACAAAAGTCTATGAAGTTTTTGTAATACAATAGCCAGTATTTTGAAACCCTAGTACTTTGATTGACTGCATGTACCTTGTGAAGTGAAAACAAGTGTTATTCTTTGACAGAATAATTTCATTCTGAGTCAGATTTCCAGTGTTTTGGTAAAGTTAGTGTGTGCAGAGAAAGATGTGTTCTATTTTGAAATGAAGAGTTAGTATATATTTACAGTTTTTTTCAATTGTTTACACGCAATTTTGAAAACCTCTACCTCCTTCTCCTCTTCATCTACCTCCTTCACCTCTTCCTCTACCTTCTTCTCCTCTTCCTCTACCTCCTTCTCCTCTTCCTCTACCTCCTTCTCCTCTTCATCTACCCCTTCACCTCTTCCTCTACCTCCTTCTCCTCTTCCTCTACCTCCTTCTCCTCTTCCTCTACCTCCTTCTCCTCTTCATCTACCTCCTTCACCTCTTCCTCTACCTCCTTCTCCTCTTCCTCTACCTCCTTCTCCTCTTCCTCTACCTCCTTCTCCTCTTCATCTACCTCCTTCATCTCTTCCTCTACCTCCTTCTCCTCTTCCTCTACCTCCTTCTCCTCTTCCTCTACCTCCTTCTCCTCTTCCTCTACCTCCTTCTCCTCTTCCTCTACCTCCTTCTCCTCTTCATCTACCTCCTTCTCCTCTTCCTCTACCTCCTTCTCCTCTTCCTCTACCTCCTTCATCTCCTCTTTGAGCCCCCCCTCTTATTCTCACTCTTCTTCTTCTTCTTCTTCTAGCTCCTTCCATTTTTGTTGAAGACAGGTGAACTCACCTGCTGCCTTTTATAGCACTCCTGAGTGATGCGTTTTCAAATTAGCACATGTGTGCTTCCACGCCTGATGTATGTGCATATCCAATTCATTCATTAGTGTGGTCAATGGCAATCCGGGGCTTTGTAATGACAAGGAAGTAACCTCACAATCCTTATCTGTGTCTAAGGTGTGAAAATGTGTGTAGAGTTTTACAAATCACTGTGTGTAATGTTTTGCTAAAAGGGTAAAGCAGACATTGTGTGTAATGTTGTGCAAATCTGTGGAGGGGTTTTGCTCATTGGAGTAGAATTTTGCAAATTGCGTGGAAATTTTTATTTTAGTGTGTAAACAATCATAAAAATCTGTAACAAAATGTGTTCTTGAGAAGAAAATTATCCATGTGGCCAATTGTGTTTTGTTGGTGTGAGTCTGTGTTAAGAGTTTAGGAAAAAGTATCTGAAGTATGGGTAAGAGCTTTTTTTAGCGATTGAAAAAAACTGTAAATATGTCACGAAGACTGCTGCGTGAGGAAACTTCAGGAGACGAAAAGCAGGTTAACAGTCTTTAATGAAAAAACAAGGCAGAGCCGAAACGGCCGATCAACAGAAATGTCTCAAAATGTTCGTGAAGAAACAGAGAAGCGCTCGCAGCAGGTCTCGTGGACTGGAGAAGCGCAGATCCCTCACACCTCTTCTGGACTCAACACAGGTAACCGCTGATCTGGTAAAGTAGCAGGTGGATAACTGACAACTGGACTAGACAGGACATAACAAATAACAGGAGATCAATAGCGGTAACAAACGTGACGGTCAACAATAATCCGACAAACTAGAGTGGAACACAAGAGACTAGAAATAGAGAGAAGCTAATGAAATGATAGAGAACAGGTGCGATAATGAGAAGATGAGAAACAGCTGGGGAAGATAAGTGAATGAAGAGTGAGAGCGAACAAAAGGGAACAGATACAGAGAATGACCAGAAGAGGGAGACAGAGACCAATAAAACACGAGAAGGGAACCAGGATCATGACAGTTCCCCCTCCTCAAAGTGCGCCCCCTGGCGCACTCAAAGAGGAAGACTGACGAGAGCGAAAGAAATCGTCGATGAGCGAGCGGTCCAGGACATCCCGGGCGGGAATCCAGCTTCTCTCCTCAATACCATAACCCTCCCAGTCGACCAAAAACTGATGGCCACGACCACGAGGACTGACATCAAGGATCTTACGGACCCGGTAGACTGGGGAGCCCTCGACACGAACCGGAGGGTTAACAGGGCGGGGGGGTGGGCGAACAACGGGCTTGAGAGAAGAGACATGAAACACGGGGTGAACACGGCGGAGATTGGATGGCAATCTGAGCCTCACAGAGACAGGGCTAAGGACTGGAATTATGCGATAGGGCCCAATAAATTTGGGAGCCAGTTTACGAGACGGATACTGGAGAGGGAGATTGGCGGTGGAAAGCCACACTCTTTGACCAATGACATAACGGGGACTCTTGATACGACGTCTGTTAGCAGACCGACGGGTGATGGAGCGAGACCTTAAAAGAGCGGATCTCACCGTCCTCCAGGTTCGTTTGCAGCGTTGGATAAACGTATTTACAGATGGAACATTAGATTCCGGACTCGAGGAAGGAAAGAGAGAGGGTTGGTACCCTAAACAGCTCTGAAAAGGAGACAGGCCGGTGGCGGACGAGGGAGCGGAATTGAACGCGTACTCTGCCCATGGAAGTTGCTCAGACCAGGAGGCAGGGTTGCGGTACACGAGGCTACGCAGAATTCGGCCAATGGTCTGATTAGCGCGTTCAGCTTGTCCATTGGTCTGGGGGTGAAAACCCGAGGAAAGGCTGACCGTGGCTCCGATGAGGCGACAGAACTCTTTCCAAAACAGGGAAGCGAACTGTGGCCCTCTATCGGATACGATATTCTCAGGGAGACTGTGGATCTTAAAAATGTGATCGACAACAATTTGGGCGGTCTCCTTGGCGGAGGGAAGCTTTGGAAGAGGGACAAAGCGAGCCGCTTCCGAAAATCGATCGACGACAGTAAGAATTACAGTCTTTCCACCCGAAGGAGGAAGTCCTGTAATAAAATCAAGGCCAATCTGAGCCCACGGACGTGACGGAACAGGCAACGGTCTAAGGAGACCAGCGGGAGGTCTATTACTAACCTTAGTCTGAGCACAGACAGGACATGCCGCAATGAAACGACGGATATCACGTTCCCGAGTGGGCCACCAAAATTTCTGAGACACAGACGCAATAGTACCCCTAACCCCAGGATGGGCGAAAAGCTTGGAGGGGTGGCCCCACTGAAGAACGGCACGACGAGCGGAGGGGGGGACAAATAATGAACCCTTAGGGCAGCCACGTGGAGTTATTGCGTGAGAAAGCGCGCGCTTGACGGTTCGTTCTATTCCCCAAGTAACAGCCCCTACCACTCGTTCCTGAGGAAGGATAGACTCAATGGGTGACGACTCGGGGGAGGAGAATTGACGAGACAGCGCGTCAGGCTTTAAATTCTTAGAACCAGGGCGGTAGGAGAGGGAGAAATCGAAACGAGCAAAGAATAGAGACCAACGAGCCTGACGAGCGTTGAGTCTCTTAGCGGATCGGATGTACTCAAGATTTCGGTGGTCTGTCCAGACCACGAACGGAAAGGAAGACCCCTCTAGCCAGTGGCGCCATTCTCCCAGGGCTAAACGGACGGCGAGAAGTTCGCGATTACCCACGTCATAGTTTCGTTCAGACGGAGAGAGACGATGCGAAAAGAAAGCGCAAGGATGGATCCTCTCGTCAGCAGAAGACTGCTGCGAGAGGATGGCTCCTACTCCTACCTCTGAGGCATCAACCTCGACAATGAAAGGCTTAGAAGTGTCAGGGGTGACGAGAACCGGCGCGGTCGTAAACAATGTCTTAAGATGATCAAAGGCGGTCTGAGCCGCGTTACTCCAGACAAAACGAGACTTGACAGAAGTTAAAGTGGTTAGCGGAGCGGCCACCTGACTAAAGTTCTTTATAAACTTACGGTAAAAGTTAGCGAACCCTAAAAAACGTTGGAGCGCAATACGAGAGTCGGGTGTTGGCCAATCGGTGACCGCGCGAACTTTAGCTGGGTCCATACTGATGCTCTGTGCCGAGATGACGGAGCCGAGAAATGTAACAGACTGAGCATGAAACGTGCATTTCTCGGCTTTGACGAACAATTTGTTCTCTAAAAGTCGTTGGAGGACTCGACGTACATGCTGCACATGAACCTGTAAAGACGGAGAGAAAATCAAAATGTCATCAAGGTAGACGAAGACAAAAACGTTTAGCATGTCTCGCAGAACGTCATTGACCAAAGCTTGAAATACAGCAGGAGCGTTGACCAGGCCGAACGGTAAAACCCGGTACTCAAAGTGGCCCAGCGGGGTATTAAAAGCGGTCTTCCATTCATCACCCTCCTTGATGCGGACTAGGTGATACGCGTTGCGAAGATCCAGTTTTGTGAAGAAGTTAGCTCCCTGCAAGATTTCAAAGGCTGATGACATAAGTGGCAAGGGGTAGCGGTTCTTGACAGTTATGTCATTCAAACCTCTGTAATCGATGCAGGGACGTAACGAGCCGTCCTTCTTCTTCACAAAAAAGAACCCTGCACCAGCCGGAGAGGAAGAGGAAACTATGGTGCCAGCGTCTAAGGATTCAGAGAGATACTTCTCTAACGCCTGACGCTCTGGGACAGAGAGAGAATAAAGCCTTCCCCGAGGAGGAGTAGTTCCAGGAAGAAGCTCAATGCTGCAGTCATACGGGCGATGAGGTGGAAGGGATGCCGCCCGGGATCGACTGAAAACCGCTCGCAAATCGCGATACTCCTCGGGAACTCCTGACAAATCACCTGGCTCCTCCTGAAAAACAGAGACAGAAGACACAGGAAACACAGCAGACACCAAACACTTAGCATGACACGAGAGATTCCATGACAAGATTGTGTTCTTGGACCAGTTAATCTGGGGGTTATGTTCTACCAGCCACGGATGACCCAGCACCACAGGTATATTAGGGGAATGAAACACCAGAAAAGAAATGGTCTCGCGGTGGTTACCGGACACGGTGAGACTCAAGGGGGCAGTAGAATGGTGAACCCTGGCGAGAACCCGTCTATCCAAGGTGTAAATAGTGGTGGGCTCCTGAAGATCAATGAGGGGAACGCCATGCCTAAGAGCCCAGGCCTCGTCCACAAAATTGCCCTCGGAACCAGAGTCAATAAGAGCCTGACAATCTATAGAAGAGTCGGACCAGCGGAGATGAACAGAAAAAATAGTCCGAGAAGGCGGCGGAGGGCTTAGAGAAGATGCGCTCACCAGTAACCCTCGCTTTACTGGGGAGCTTTGTCTTTTAAAGGACAGGAGGTGACGAAATGGTTGTTAGCGGCGCAATAAAGACACAGACGGTTCATAATTCGACGCTAGCGTTCTGAAGCAGAGATCCGGATTCCACCCAGCTGCATGGGTTCCTGGTCCGCCGCAGGTGCAGTAGCAGGGAAGCCGATAGACGATGAGAGAGAAGGCGGGGCCGCTGGACGTGCTCGTCGACGCAACTCAAAACGTTCCTCCACACGTAGAGCCAAATCAATGAGGGGGTTGAGGAAAGATGGTATCTCACGAGCCAGAACCTCATCCCTGATCTCGGCGTTTAACCCTTCGACAAAGCGCGCTACCAGCGCGGGCTCGTTCCAGCCACAAGAGGTAGAGAGCGTGCGGAATTCCACCGAGAAGTCGGCGACAGAGCGTCTTCCCTGACGCAGAGTGGATAACTGACGAGAAGCCTCCGGTCCCCCCACCGAACGGTCGAACACTCGTAACATCTCGTCCTTAAAAAGGGAATAACTGTCGAGGCAGATGGCTTCGGAATTCCAGACCGCTGTTCCCCACTCACGAGCCCGTCCCTTGAGAAGTGAGATGATGTAGGCTATGCGAGTCCGTTGTTCAGAATAAGTGTGTGGCTGAAGCGAAAACACAACTTCACATTGGGTTAGAAAAGACATGCACTCGGTAGGCTCACCCGCATAGCAGGGGGGATTATTCACACGTGGCTCGGAAGCGGAGGAATCAGAGGACCGGACCGGATCTGTTCGAAGAAGATGAAACTGCCCAGACAAATCAGACATCTGGGAAGCCAGCGTCTCAACAGCCTGGCGAGCGGCGGCGAGTTCCTCTTCGTGTCTCCCCAGCATGGCTCCCTGGATCTCAAGCACGTTCTGAATGGGTTGCCCATCAGCTGGATTCATGGTGGTCGGATTATTCTGTCACGAAGACTGCTGCGTGAGGAAACTTCAGGAGACGAAAAGCAGGTTAACAGTCTTTAATGAAAAAACAAGGCAGAGCCGAAACGGCCGATCAACAGAAATGTCTCAAAATGTTCGTGAAGAAACAGAGAAGCGCTCGCAGCAGGTCTCGTGGACTGGAGAAGCGCAGATCCCTCACACCTCTTCTGGACTCAACACAGGTAACCGCTGATCTGGTAAAGTAGCAGGTGGATAACTGACAACTGGACTAGACAGGACATAACAAATAACAGGAGATCAATAGCGGTAACAAACGTGACGGTCAACAATAATCCGACAAACTAGAGTGGAACACAAGAGACTAGAAATAGAGAGAAGCTAATGAAATGATAGAGAACAGGTGCGATAATGAGAAGATGAGAAACAGCTGGGGAAGATAAGTGAATGAAGAGTGAGAGCGAGCAAAAGGGAACAGATACAGAGAATGACCAGAAGAGGGAGACAGAGACCAATAAAACACGAGAAGGGAACCAGGATCATGACAAAATACTTTTGAAAACAGATTCAAATAAGCGGCGATCCTAAATTGCAATATTATTTCCCACTATTACTGTTTTTGACTGTATTTTAATCATATTTCAAAAACAAAAAGAATCTTACTGAACATAGACCTTTAAACAGTATTGTATAATTCCATCTAGGATTAGTTAAAATTATTGGACAGTTATGACTGTTTCTTTCTCTTGTTATATATGCAACATATATTATATTTCATTGCATGTTGTCTCGGTAAGTAATTTCAAATTTTATTGGTCCAAAATAATTGAATTTGCATATTAACTGTCACAACTCAGTAGAGTCACACAAATTAGTGCTAGCAGCTGACACAATTCTGAAAACTATTGGAACAAATGTATACATTTTATTCTATAACCTTAAGTACGTATTTGACATCCAATATTTTCTATTTTATATGAGGGTAGTCTTGGATAGATAAAGCGGTAATTAAATAAATGACCTGCTTGACTAAATGTTTTGTCTTTTTCCTTCACAGACTACTCCTTCGGGGGCATTACTGCAAGATGCATCTGCAGTTCGACTGCATCGTTTGTGGTCGGACACTTTGCCACCAGAGGATCACAGGTGGATTGCCAGCAGGCTTTTTAAAATGGGGCCCAAGGGAAAACCAGAGCTTCGAGACAACCTACAGCTCTGGTATTACCCACCACAGCCAGCACTTATTTACAACCAGGCTCCAGCTCCAGACAGATTTTTTTGTCATGCTCTGTTGCTGTGGATGCCGTACAAGCTGTGGAAGATCAAGGCTCTCTGTCCCAATTCTGCCTGCGGGCAGCATCAGCTGATTGGAGGCGGTCTGCACAAAAGGGCACGGCAGGTTCTGGACATCGATAGGATGTACAACATGGTCACAGAAACCCTCATCTGTACCAAGTGTAAAGCCTCGCATGTGTCCTGGAGTCAGACTGTCCTGCAACAGCTGGATCTGGGCCATCGCTCTGAATTTCGGGTCATCCTCACGCGGAAGTAAGGGCACTTTAATTCCACATCCAGTTGATAGCCCATCATCACATATGTTTGCAAATACTTTACAAATCAATTATGTAAAATATATGAATGTGTGGATTTTGCTTTTCCTAAGGTATGCCTGTGATATGAGAGTCATTCGGCTCCTGCGTGAGCGTGGCCTAGGCAACAGTCCCACGCGGGTCATCAAACAGCTGCGTGAGAACCACAGTGTGGAGTGGCTCCAGCGTATGGCCCGGTACACCACCCAATGTGTGGACTTCCTCAAACGACCCGGGGTGTTGCAAATACAATTCCAGGAACCTCCAGAGCCTACAGTGGTCCCAAGCTGCAAGTGGCTGCTCACCGTGTACAGCCAAGACATCCTGACAAGGCTGGATGAAATCCATGCAAGGATAACATCTACGTATGGTTCAGTCTTGAAGATGGATTCCACTAAAAAGGTTAGCAGGGGATTTTTGTTAATTTATGGTGTTTACTGTTATATCATTATCAGAGCATGAGTATCATATTCTACATGGTGTGATGTTTAATTGCATTGCATGCTTCCTGTCATCTACTGCAGATCACTAAGAAGCTGGCTGGGACGGCAAGGGGAACGGGACTCTGGCTTACCTCTGTTGGCAATGAGTTTGGTCAGGTTCTCATGAGTGTGCTGACAGCACAGGAAGGAGCAGGACTGGACATGATGGTCGATGGTCTGGTGAAAAGGTACCAGCAGGCTAGTGTGGATCCACCTGCTGTTTTGTACGTGGACTGTGGCTGCTGCACTGATGTGGGTGAGACCAAGCTGAAAACCAGATTCAGAGGGTGGCCTGATCTCATGATTCGCTTGGACATCTGGCATTTTATGCGCAGGATTGCCATGGGGTGTACAACTGATGCCCATCAGCTGTATCCCATCTTCATGTCACGGCTGTCAGCGTGCATTTTTGAGTGGGATGCGGCTGATGTTTCTATGCTTCGCAAAGCAAAGAGAGAGCTGTTGATATCCCAGGGTTGGCCTGCGCTGACAGATGAAGATGTCAACAAGCATCTTACCAGGAATGAGCTGGCACTCCATTGCCGGAGGAGGACCTGTGGAGAGGAGACTACCATCCTTCTCCTTGAGCGGCTGCTTACAGAGCTCCTGAGCAGCAAGGGCAAAGACTCCCTGGGTGTTCCTCTCCTGGACCGAAAAAGGATGGAGCACATCTGGAATGTCCAGAAGAAGCATGTGAAATGCATTCAAGACCCCCCTGGTGTTGTGCTCTATACAGAGACAGGGAGCCTAAACAAGGGAGGTGTGCTTCTAAAGACCTACAGATGTGCCAGAGGCTCCACTTCTCTCGAGTCCTTTCATTTACACCTGAACCGTTTCATCCCAGGTATTGTCTTTGTCACACACACTGTGCATGTGTAAAGAAAGAGCATTAAGTGTTTTTGTGTGTTCCTTTAACACCTCCTAAACACTGTTGTGTCTATTTACAGGGACCAGTGCAAACAGTCTGAACTTTCAGATTTATCTGCTGGAGGGTCTACACCGGTGGAACCAGGACCGGGAGGCTGCTTCCCTGTCATCGGAGCCATCAGCTTTGCGCAGCTACACAGGAGAACTTGTTCACTGTGTAAACGGCAATTATGAAAAGCTGTTTGGCAGGAAAGTGGTCCCCACGTTTTGTCCCCCTGCTTGTTACACCGGTGAGAATTATTGTATATATTTTTTATTTTATCAACTTGCAATTTCTGTGTAACCTCCATCTATATGTCAGATTTAACCCTATAGAGTCGATTGTATCATAATTTATATGCAAGTTTCTAAAGGACTCTAAATGATCAACATGATCAAAACTTTTTAGGAAACATGCCCTCTGTCGTCTGATTGATTATAGTCTTTTAGTATAATTGTAAAAGTGTCCACCTTCAGCTCGTGCTTCACGTTTCTTTTCATTGTGAAACCTTTACTGATTTTATAAAGTAATTGTAAGAATAACTTTTATATTGTTACTAATATTTAATGACTAGTTACTAGACTGAAGCCGCTTGGGTTCACTTGATTAGAAAATCATGTTACATGTAAATATCAAAATGATCATCAGACTTTTCTCTCAATCATCATTGTATTGCATTTCATTTCATGTTTTGCCCACATAATTAAACGTGTTGGGCCTCTAAATAAAACTGTTTTGTTTTTTTTCTCCTTGACGATGAGCTCTATATTCTCACACTATATGAGCTACTACAAAAGCCTAATGTATCAAATATGATACACAACATTCTATTTAATTTCCGTTTGTTTATTGTTTTTATTTCAGGTGAGCTCATTGGAGTGCAGTATCTGTTCCAGCAGACTGGTCAGGCACTGCAGGACATGAATCCTGACTCTGAGCAGACAGCAGAGCTCATTGAGGACCTCAGTGTGGAGGAGCGAGATGAGGGCTTCTGTGACATCAGCGAGGATCACACAATAGCAGATCCGGAGGCTGTTCTGTCACCACCCTCTTCCACACTGACACTGGGTTCTTCCACCCTGGTCACCAGCAGTGTCACACCTGTACTGGGCTCCACATCCCCTTCACTGGTCCCTGACCCCAAACTTGTCCTCACACAGTCTCCTTCATCACCTGGACCCTCAGGGACTGCTGTCACACCTGTTCCCTCTGAAACATCTGTTTCAACTCTCCCCTCAGAGCCAGAGGATGCTGGTCAGGATGTTGATGAAGAAGAGACGGTAAATACTACTCCTTTGTATGTCTTTCAAATTAACTAGAATAATTATGATGAATTAACATCCAGTGCTTTAAATCCAGACTTTCCACATATTTTACATTTAAAAGTACAGCCTAAACTCATTTGTAAGCTGCAAATACACATCAAGTCAAGTCATCTTTATTTATTTGGTGCTTTGTAAAATGTCAAGAATGGCGCTCTCTGCTTTGTACTATACAGTGCTTTACGGTGATAAACAGGAAAATAACACAATCAGTTATGGAATTATGCATTAGACAGATGTGATGTAATAATTGTATTGCATGTTTGAGTTTTTTAATAGGCTGTTGACTACCAAAATATCCCGGGTTATCAAGATGTGGACCAGCTTGCAGAATATCTGGTGGATCTCCGGGACCACACAGCCCTCAGCCTGACCAACCAGGAAGCCAACACCATAATTGCTCTTTGGCAGAACCTGGATGACCGGGACAAGGAACGGGTGGTGTATGACAGTCGATGCCGAAAGAGACTGCTGTGTGGACGCTTCAAGGTCCCGAAGAAGCCCACTCACCCTGGTGTAGAGAGCACCACCAGATGTGTGCTGGGTGCAAGCAGCGCACCTGCTCAGTGGCCTGACTGTTGCCGTCTGGTGGAGACCATCTTCATCAGACTTTGCACTGTCCACCCAAGCCCCAAAAGAAAAGGCAAGGGAGCCCTGTCAAGATGGTCTCTGATCCTGCAAGACTATCGCAGGATAAGGCAGCTTGTACTGGGCAACAGCTTGGTGATGGGAGGAACATCCATGCAGCTGGTGGAGGTTAACCAGAACACCCTGATTCAGTGGTATAACAAAAGACAGAAAAAGCAGGAGCTGTCTGTGCTGCTTCAGGGCATTCAGTTGCCTCAGCCCCTCCCTGTAGCTCATGAGCCTCTCCAGGTAGCCAAACGTCTACGGACTGAGCCAGAACAACCAGGGGAGCAGCACCAGTACAAGCTACCAGAGAGCACAGCTGGTCAGGCAAAGCAGAGGCAGACTTCTGTTGGGCGACCCCCTCTCAGACCCAAGGCACCAGCGCAGAGTCAGACGTTGCTGACACCATCTGCATCTGGAGCATCACTGCAGATGGTACCAAATATACTTATACCATCAGCACCAGGTTTCCAGGGTGTGCCAATGTTCCAGGCTGTGCCAATGTGCCAGGGTGTGCCAATCTTCCAGGGAGTGCAAATGATCCAGGGCATCCCAATGGCCCAGGGGATGCAAATGGTACAGCCACTGTTACAGCCAACAGCTGTACACGGCACCTGCTTACCCGCTTCACCAGCTGCCAATCCAGACGCCATGCCCAAGAGACCCTACAGGAGAATCGTAGAGGCCAACACTTGCAAAAAATGTGGGCAATTTAAAACAAGTGCAACAGGACATGACCAGTACAGGGGCAGGGTGTACTGCCCACAGACTGAGACTGTTTCAAAAGAGGTGTGGTTAGAGGAAATGCGGAGAACCATTTCCAAATAATGTATATATTTTCATGTATATAGCATCATGTATATAGTGTGAACAGTTGTTTAAATAGTTAATACTTGTGTTGAATATTATTTAACTGTTTTTTTAACGTTATTTAACATTTTAACTTTTTATTTCTTGTTTTTGAAAACCTATTTAACTCTTCATTTTATTTATTTATTTTTAAAACATGTTACCAGTATTTAACATTTTAATATTCATTACTGTTCTGTTGGCATGACTGGAAAATAAAAACAAATTGGCAAGTGATTTCTTTTTGACTTTGACTTTCATATAACACTAGTTCATCAGAACACTGCAACAATATAACTTTTGTATATAAAAAATATAATTTATACATTTTGTTATTCTTGTGATTGACATTTTCAGCATATTAGTTACTATTTAATGGGTTGCATCTTTGTTCATTACAAATAACAGATTTGCAAGTGTCTTGTTTGAATGTAACCTAAAAAAATAGTTAATCAGATCAATAATAATACAACAACTACTAAATAATAACACTGTTCCATTGGCAATTATATATTTTTATGAAAGAATACCAAAGAAACACAACACACAAATTACATATGTATATTTTATTAACACTGGAACAGTATGCATTCAAAAAGAATTTGCTTATTTACTTTTACTTTCATATAACACAATATTTCATCAGTACACTGCACCAATATAACATTTGTATTTAAAAAGATAATTTGTCCATTTTGTTATTCTTGTGACAGACATTCTTCATATTAGTTACTATTTAATGGGTTGCATCTTTGTTCGTTGCATAATAATGCAAATAACATTTTTTTTTAATGAAAGAATATCAAAAAACAACAAACAAATTACATATGTATATTTTATAAACACTGGAACAGTATGCATTAAAAAATTGAGCTTATTTACTTTTACTTTATTATAACAATATTTTATCAGTACACTGCAACAACATAACATTTGTATGTAAAAATATAATTTGTACATTTTGTTATTCTTGTGAAACATTTTACAGCATATAAGTTACTAATTAATGATTTGCATCTTGGTTCATTGCATAATAATGCAAATAACATTATTTTTCATGATAGAATATCAAAAAACACAACAAACAAATTAAATATGTATATTTTATTAAAACGGGAACAGTATGCATTCAAAAATAATGATTATTTATTCAAATAATAAATATTACAAAAAGTTGTCTTTAGCTGGATTCGAACCCCTGTCTTGGTGCACACCTGCAATAGAAAACAGTGTGATATAAATGCGTGATTTTCACACACGAAGAAACCGGAAAATGTATCATAAGATCTATGCTAATGAAGGCATATCTTTGAACATCAAATTTCAGCCTTTCTTTTCTTCATTTTTTCTTTCTCTTCTTCCCCCTCTCTTTTTCTTCCTTCCCCCTTTTCTTCCCTTCTTCCCCACCTTTGTTGGACTATTGTTCCCCAGCTTGAACGCAGCGCCTTAGACCGCTCGGCCATCCTGACATGACGGCCAGAGGTGAGCAGCATTTTTGGACCTACACGGAATGGCAGATGATCTAGAATCTAGGGCTTCACCGCTCACCCAAGTCAGAGCACATGACTCGTTGGCGCAGTTAGGCAGCGCGTCAGTCTCATAATCTGAAGGTCGTGAGTTCGAGCCTCACACGGGGCAGAATGGTGCTTTTTGATACACGGGACCGTGTAAATAAAGGAGCTGCTTTCTGTATTCCCTTTTATGCCTTTGTCCATTCTTTCATATGCACTGTAATTGAAATCCAGTGTTTTTTTAAGACTAATGTTGAACAAATGCAGTAATAGTATTACTCTCATATTCATGTCATATGTGTCAGTGTTGTTACAATGTTTTGTTAAGGCTTATATCATTCTTTCATTCTAATGGCATGTCTTGTTAATGCTAATGTAATGTTTTACATGACATTCCTTGAATCTTGTGTCATGACACTCCACCCCATGCCCCCAAACCCATGACATTTCATTCCAAGAAATTTCCAAGAATCCTTGCCATGAAATTCTACTGCATCTTCTTCCGGTAAACATCACAACATGTTATTTCGTGAAATTCAGTTGAATCCGATTCAATCAACATGTCCATTTTTTCTGAAATGTCATGACTTGAAATTCCAAGTGCCATAGAATCCCATACATTGCACTAAAGTGTTACTATAAAGGTCATGTACTGCAGGTCAGTGTTACTTTAATGTTTGGTTAATTGCAGTGCTTTGTCAACATTACTGCATTTCTGGATAAACTTGCCAGAGGGTTAAAGACTCTAGCTTGAGCCCGCAGCCAAAGGTTAGGTTTGTCAGAAGTGGGATTCGAACCCACGCCTCCAGGGGAGACTGCGACCTGAACGCACAGCAAGTGCCTCGTTGGCGGTACCTGACAACCGTGCGTCTGTAAAGTCTATCCAATACAATGTCGAGCTCCATCTTTTACAAAACCAATTACGTTACGAACTCCATTTTTGGCCGTCCAATGAAATGTCAAGGTCCATTTTTCAAAGACAAATCACCGCACATAGTCCATTTTTGTCCATCTTTGAGTTTGAGCAGATTCCATCCAATCTCCGCTAATATTCTCTTTTTTGGCCGTCCAATGAAATGGCAATGTCCATTTTTCATACACCAATCACCGCACGTTGAGCATAAATGCTTCACCGCTGTAATTTATATTCCGCTCAGGTAACGTTATGTTATTTATAGTTATTGTATTTATTGTTAATAAACATTTTCTGTATTTTAGGAATAGCAAGATTGCTCCTTAAAACGATCAGGTAAGTTAACGTTAGCTGTAATTGTAAGTAATAGGGTATAATTGTCAAAGCTCAATTTGTAATGTAAATAGTTTTTTTCGATTTTGTCTGACTTTGTGTAACTTCAGTCAGCAAGCAAAACTTATTTTTTTTGTATAGGTAATGTTAGCTAACGTTACGTTAGCTATAGCTAACGTTATCATCGAGCTTGGCAATTGTACATTTTTGTCAGTAACGAAACTTATTTTCAAACAGAAAATGTCCAAACAACAATCCAAAAGCCACAAGGCTATGGATGATACTGAGTGGGTCTCGCGCTTTAGGTCTTTTGCCTCCACTGGTGTCTGGCCATCAGATGCAGGTAACCGACCTGCTCCAAGGCAAAATAAGTGGTACAGTCTGTATCAGAAGGTATGTAGAAAAAGTATCAAAAGGAATATATATATATATATATATATATATATTAATTTTGAGTAGTACACATATTATATTTTCAGTATGTACAGTATGAGCATAAAACAAGAACTTGTTCAAATAAATATAAGTGGCATCTTTTGTTTTGTTTACAGATAGAGAAGTGCCCTCTTCAGCTGAGAGGATAGCTAACGCTTTTCTCCCAGCCACAGATGTGTTTGTGTGGATTTCATCCTCATAAGGTAGGCTAATTTGGGCTCTTTCAGTTTAACTACAGTTGATGCAGTGTGCACACAATATAAAGATGTGGTATTTCTTAACATTAATGTATTCTTGGACAATTTCTGTTGTTTCTATCTGGGGTGGTTTGGCAACAGGTCTGTTCCACAGCAGAGGAAATTGCGTAGTAGGTAAAAGAAGGTCATAAGGTTGAAACTAACTACATCACTAATAACTGAATAAAAAACCCACATCTAAATTTGTCACGTCATTTGCATGAAAGGGGTTCTTATACATTATTGTTTATACTATTAACATAGAATAGAACAGTAGTATTGTGCTTTCTTTAAATCACTGGTGATTTTGTCCATCATCTTTCTAAGTCTTTCATACTGTATTTCATACTGTATATATGCACTGTTTAATACATTTTTGTTATGCAGCAGCAAGAGCCTACAGCCTCATCTAGACCCACAAGCAGTGCAGACCAATCAACTAGTGGTCAATGTAGCTCCTTAATGGTAGGTAGATTTTATAGCTTTATGTGAGAGAGAATTCATAACGGAAATATTTTATTTATATATTCTTGTCATATTTCAGCTCCCAACCATTGCTCCAGTAGAACGTCCCACAGCTGACACTACACCCGCAAGTTTGGTGAAAAGGCCCAAGCTCACCCTTTCCTCGGTACATATGATGGCATGTGTTTTAAAATGGTTCACAGTTGTCATATTAATACTTCTCTCTTTAAAGTTTAATAAGTCCAGATTTGGTGGAAAGCATGTGGAGGGTGCAAAGCCAAATTTACATGTTGGACGGAAAGCTCATGTAAGTAATGAATAATTATTATTTCTTTGCTACAAAAAAAATTCCAATGATACAATTTTTTTATACCTTGTATTTTTAGACTCATTCAACCACTGCTACAAATGCAGCTGCCCGTGTGTGTGAGGCTCCAGTGCTAGCAGGTGGTCCTCCTCAAACCATCTCTCCACCACAGCCTCCAAGTGCAGAATCATTTTTTCTTGCTCCTCCATTACCGCCTCCAAAACAACGGCATCGGCCAGTGGAGGGGCAGAGTTTAGGAGTGAATGTGGTAAAACATTGCACTTGTTACTATGTTTGGTTAGTATTTTTTTGTCTTTATTTGACCGGTCCTTTTCTGTCTACAGAGCGCATTCCAGCCTGAGCACTCTGCTGCAGTTCCTCTCCTGTGGCCTAAAACCATGCCCCAGGAGGATCACCAACGGGTCTCCACAGGATTGTTCAGAGTTGGTGCTCGTGGGAATTTGGAGCTCCAGGACCATCTCCAGTTGTGGTATTTCCCTCCACAGCCATCCCTTATTTACCACCAGGCACCAACATCAGCCAGATTTTTTGCCCATCCCTTACTGCTGTGGATGCCGTATAGGCTGTGGAAAGTCAGGCTGCTGTGCGCGGACCAAGCCTGTAAAAGCCCTCTGACTAGTGGAGGTCTTCACAGACGGGTGCGTCAGGTCCTTGACATTGACCGCTTTTACAACCTGGTCACAGAGACTCTGATTTGCTCCAAGTGCCGCCGCAGCTACCTGTCTTGGAATAGGGAAATACTTGAGCAGCTGGACATGGCCCATCGTTCTGAGTTTAGGGTCATTCTTACCCGCCGGTATGTTACATTATTGTGTGATTTTTGTCAGTTGCTTATCCATGTATATTTAATTTATTTCTTATTACAGATATGCCTGTGACATCAGGGTGATACGCCTCCTACGGGAACGTGGTCTGGGGAATGGCCCTGTCCGACTGATTGGCCAATTGAAAGAGAACCACAGTGAAGAGTGGCTGAAAAGGGTTGCGCGGTATACCAGCGAGTGTGCTTCTTTTACCAGCAAAAGTTGCCTGATGCCACCAACATTTGAAGAGCCTCCCTAACCTGTGGCAATTCCCAGCTATAAGTGGCTTTCAGTGGTGTACAGCCAAGACATCCTGTTCAGGCTGGAGGATATCAAGGCTAGTATCACCTCCACTTATGGATCCTTCTTAAAACTGGATTCCACCAGAAAGGTACATCTTTAATTATTATAGTATTGAGGTTATGCAAATTCTATTTATATTTAAATCTAAATAGAAATGGAACCTCAAATGAATGAACAACTTAAACAATAACATAAGATGGAATGTCAAATTGAGGGACAATTCAAAGATTAAAACAAGAATAACATTGCAGAGATAACCACTAAATTTTTTTATGACATTACACGCATAAGCTCTATATTAATGCAATAGAACCATTGAAGGTGTTGCTACTATTGGTTTAATATATATGTTTGTTTTAGATCACCAAAAAGCTCTCAGGACCGGCAAAAGGCACTGCACAGTGGCTGACATCCGTTGGTAACGAGATGGGTCAAGTGCTCATCAGTGTCTTGACTGCTGGTGAGGGACCAGGTTTGGATCTTATGGCAGCTGGCTTGGTAGAGTATGTTACCTGTAATACATTTTCACTTACATGTAATTTAACTTGTCTAGAATTTACTATTTACAATTTGCATTTGTAATTTACTGTTGTTTGATGATGAAATTCTTTAATTATTTTTGATAATTATTTCTCGCAGGTATAAAGCTGCAGGTGTAGACCCTCCTGTTGCTCTCTATGTGGACTGTGGCTGCTGCAAGGATGTGGGTGAGACCAAGCTGAAGGCCAGATTTGCTGGATGGCCTAACTTGATTGTTCGCCTCGACATCTGGCACTATATGCGACGCCTGGCTGTGGGATGCACCACTGATGCACACCAGCTCTATCCCACTTTCATGGCTCGCATATCAGCATGTATTTTTGAGTGGGATGCTGCTGATGTCAACAAGTTGAGAGAGGCAAAAAGAGCACAGCTAAAAGAGCAAGGCCTGATGGCTCTGACGGAGAAGCAGCTAGATCGGCACATAAAAAAAGAAGAGTTAGAGCTGCACTGCAGGAGGAGGACTCGTGGAGAAGACCAAACCATCCGGCTTTTGGATCAGCTCATCAGTGAGCTCATCAGTGACAAGGGTAAGGATGCCCTTGGTGTTCCTCTTCTGGACCCCATCAGAATGCAGCACATCTGGCGTGTTCAGAAGAGACATGTTAAGTGCATTCAGGACCCACCTGGTGTGGCGCTGTACACACAGACTGGCACCATCACCAAGGGAGGAGTGCAACTGCAGACACTGCGCTGTGCCAGAGGTTCTACATCTTTGGAGTCATTCCACTGTCACTTAAACCGGTTCATTCCAGGTACGTCCAACTCAATAATGTTTATGTTTAACAGAAATACTTGACCTTATTCCTTTTTGCCGTTTTTTTGTATTTACTTTAGGAAACAGTGCAAACTCGCTCAACTTCCAGATCTACCTACTAGATGGGCTACATCGCTGGAACCACAACAGGGCAGCAGCTGCTCTGGAGGCAGAGACCTCGGGCCTGCGCACATACTCGGGCGAGCTGGTTCACAGCGTGAATAAAGATTATGAGAAGGTTTTTGGCAGGAAGCTGATTCCTTCTTTTACACCACCCGCAAAGTACACAGGTATTTGTATTTAATATTGTATGTTTATGCTCATAGTTCTTTCTATGTTTCTATGTAGTTTTTTTTTTTTTTTTTAATATTGGTTTTGCATTTTCAGGTGAGCTGATCGGAGTGCAGTACCTGTTGAGGCAGAACAATGAACCTCTACAGTGTATGGCGCCAGACTCCGAGGAGGCAAATACATTGCTGGAGCAGTTGGAAGAGCCAGTAGAGACTGATGAGGGCTTTGAAGAACTTGAACATATTGAGGTCACTCTTGCCGATTTACTTTTGGACACATCTGATATGATCTCAGTGCTACCTGCTTCTTGTGCTCCTGAGCTTTCTGGTCAGTCCGCTCCTCCTGCCCAGTCCACTCACCTGCTGGGGGTCCCATCTGCACCCGCTCCTCCTGTCCAGTCCACTCACCTGCTAGGGGTCCAACATGCGTCTGCTCCTCCTGTCCAGTCCACTCACCTGCTGGGGGTCCAACATGCGTCTGCTCCTCCTGTGCAGTCCACTCACCTGCTGGGGGTCCAACATGCGTCTGCTCCTCCAGTCCACTCACCTGCTGGGGGTCCAACATGCGTCTGCTCCTCCAGTCCAGTCCACTCACCTGCTGGGGGTCCAACATGCATCTGCTCCTCCTGTCCAGTCCACTCACCTGCTGGGGGTCCAACATGCGTCTGCTCCTCCTGTCCAGTCCACTCACCTGCTGGGGGTCCAACATGCATCTGCTCCTCCTGTCCAGTCCACTCACCTGCTGGGGGTCCAACATGCGTCTGCTCCTCCTGTCCAGTCCACTCACCTGCTGGGGGTCCAACATGCTTCTGCTCCTCCTGTCCAGTCCACTCACCTGCTGGGGGTCCAACATGCGTCTGCTCCTCCTGTCCAGTCCACTCACCTGCTGGGGGTCCAACATGCGTCTGCTCCTCCTGTCCAGTCCACTCACCTGCTGGGGGTCCAACATGCATCTGCTCCTCCTGTCCAGTCCACTCACCTGCTGGGGGTCCAACATGCGTCTGCTCCTCCTGTCCAGTCCACTCACCTGCTGGGGGTCCCATCTGCAGCCGCTCTTCCTGTCCAGTCCACTCACCTGCTGGGGGTCCAACATGTGTCTGCTCCTCCTGTCCAGTCCACTCACCTGCTGGGGGTCCCATCTGCACCCGCTTCTCGTGTCCAGTCCACTCACCTGCTGGGGGTCCCGTCTGCACCCGCTCCTCCTGTCCAGTCCACTCACCTGCTGGGGGTCCAACATGCGTCTGCTCCTCCTGTCCAGTCCGCTCACCTGCTGGGGGTCCAACATGGGTCTGCTCCTCCTGTCCAGTCCACTCACCTGCTGGGGGTCCAACATGCATCTGCTCCTCCTGTCCAGTCCACTCACCTGCTGGGGGTCCAACATGCGTCTGCTCCTCCTGTCCAGTCCATTCACCTGCTGGGGGTCCCGTCTGGGTTACCTGGACAATCTACATCTTCAGAGCAAGTTGTAAGAGAAATACCAGTATGCTTTATATTTATTGATGTTTGACCTTCTTGAAATACTTCAAATCTAATGTAATACTTCCTCCTAGGCCGTGGATGAACAGAGTTTGGCAGGAATAGATTGTGTTGATGAGCTTGCGGAATACTTGGTGGAGCTAAGAAATGAAAAAGGCCTCACTCTTACCAATCAGCAGGCCAGCACCATTGTGGGTCTTTGGCAGAACTTGGAGCAACACGATAAGGACCGGATTTCTTACGCTGCCTGACATCAGGAGAGACTGCTCACTGGTCGGTTTAGGTCTCCGAAAAAGAAGGCTGTATTTGCAGGAGTTGAAAGCACAAAAAGGTGTGTACTTGTTTCTACTGGTTCAGCTGCTCAGTGGCCAAACTGCAGCCGTCTTGTAGAAACAATATTTATCACATTGTGAAACATTCATAATAGCCCCAAGAAAATTGGACACCAAACCCTTTCAAGATGGTCACTAATTCTAAATGATTATAAAAAGATTTGACAGCTCATTTTAATCAACGGCATTATTATGAAAGATACAACTCTGCAACTTGTTACTGTAAATCAGACCACGTTGATACAGTGGCAAAACAAAAGATTCAAGGCACAAGAAGTTGCAATTCTGATGCAAGGGTTGGTACTGCCTGATGAACGCCCTGTTGCCAGTGAACCACTACTCCCAGTAAACACTAGGCCCACTCAAGTCACACCACACATGCATGAACACACTTACAACATGCCACCTGACACGGCTGGGTTGGCAAAAACCAAGCTAGTTGTCAAAGATAGAGCTGAGCTGAGAACCATACAGACAAAACAACATACAGCTCAGCCAGGAGTTTTTTACATGCCACTAATAGTGCCACCAACCACTACAGCAAGTAGCATTCTGCTTCTGCCGCCACCCCAGACCACTGCACCCAGTAGAGTTTGCACACCACATTCTGAGAGCACAACTGGCCCTTGTCAAATGCAAGACACTCCACAAAAGGAAAAGCGTAAATACACTAGAACAGTCACAGCCAACAGATGCACTAAATGTGGAGAGCCACGCAGCACAGACACTGGCCATAGCCAGTTCAAAGGCAGAATTTACTGCCCAAACAGGGAGACCCTAACCAAAGAGCAGTGGCTTAGAATGATGAGAAAATAGTACATCATTGTATTTTATGTTGTGAAGATTTTGTTTTTATTATAGTAAAATATTTAGTTGTTTTGCAAAACTAATACCGAAATAATTGCACTATTTTTTATTTGATTTTTTTATTTTTTATAAAAAATTTTTATTCAATTTGATTGTGATTCATTGTGCTGCCCACAACATATACACAAACTATTTTATTTGTTCTAGGTTGATGGGTTGTATATAGTTCAGTTCTGTTTGTTTGTTTTCTTTTTACTTGTAAATTTTTTTTACTCATTCCTAACGAGATCAAAGAATTTCAAACGAGGTCCGAACACAGGTCCAAACAGTCTAGGTCACGTGACGCGAGAGGAGGCGCGGTTATCGCTTTAGAGTGGCGGCCATTTTTTCTACAACACAAACACAAAATCAACACAAACACATCAACACAAAACACGGGAAAAAGGTTTGGAAACTTGGGTTATATCATGCTAATATTTATAGCAGTTAGCGTCTAAAGTCATACATTTCCTGTCCAGAGCCAGCTGTGTTGTGAGGACAAATAGCGTTGCTGTTCAATACTCGCTGTAGCAGCTAGGCTACATACTAGCACTGTGTGGTGGCTATGGTGCGGATATTGGTGATATGACAGAATCAGAAGACCAATAATAACTAATTTATTTGTTTATTAGTTATGCCTCGTAAAGCATATAAAGGAGATTTAAAGGCTCAGTTCTATGTCATATTTCTATGTTCTGAATCACTGTGTTGTGTTTGTTTCCTCATTCTGTTTAGAAGATAACTGAGTCTTTAAATCTCCTTTATATGCTTTACGAGGCATAACTAGTCCTCACTTTAGATGAGCTCACAAAATAGTTAACTGACCACTACTAAATGCTTTATAACAACTTGAATTAACCCTAAATTACAGTAGAAATACATGTAAATAAAGCATTTACTAACACACTAAGTAACTATTACTATGTCTAAATAATCATATGTATGAATGTACATTTCAATAGTTTATTAATCATTTACATACACTTTCTAAGTGATCTTATGAACCACTGACAGTTCCTACATAACTGGTTTGTAAATAATGCAATACTTCATTTAGAAATGATAAATTGATAAATAATGTAAAAGTATGAAAATACAATTTTTAACATTATAGAAATGCTTTTAAATCAAGAATAAAGCATTTATAGCTGTATTTATAAAATATGTTAATGTTTTATCTAGTGCTGTCAAACGATTAAAATATTTAATCGCGATTAATCGCATTAATGCCATAGTTAACTCGCGATTAATCGCACATTTTTATCTATTCTAAATGTCCCTTGATTTCTATTTGTCTCATTATTTTTTCTAATTTTAATGCTCTTATCAACATGGAAAAGTGGATCAGCAGTAAGTTTGTTCTTAGCTGTGGTATCCATGTGCTTCTGTCTGAAGTCATCCATTGTAGAGCTTAGATCGGGCCCAAAAAATCAAGCCCGACCCGAGCCCGTGCGCATTCTGTCCGAGCCCGGCCCGGCCCGACACATAAACTGTAATTATGAGCCCGAGCCCGATTTAAACCCGTACATTTTTTAATACGTGAGTCGTTATAACTGACGTTCTCAACTACTTTCTATGTTACTTTCTCCCGCCCGCAACATTTTTGTCCCGCTCCCGCCCGCAAATAGACTCTTTTTTTGTAGGCTACCTCCAAATACTTTCGCCTACGTGTCGCCACCATACACATCAGCATAAATGCTCCGGATAAATTATTTGTTATTAAAGCATTAACACACAAACCACTGTTATAACATAAAAGCAAGCAGGCTACTGAGTGCATGGTTTGGCATGACTGAATGAGCGCAAAGTGCGCTCCCTTAATAATTCCTAAAAAGCTGACATTAGTTCATCGCAATCTCACACATCTGTTATTATCAATGAAGCTGACTGCACAATGCATCTTCCATAATATATACACTTTGTTTGTTATAATTAGAGGATTTGCCAGCATACAGAATTCAGCACTGAACAAAAAGTCTGCTTTGAGCGGTGAGGGGAGTCTATTTTAAATGCTTCTGATTGCCCATTGCGTTCAAAATCAACACATATGTCTGTGATTGGCTACATCGCTCAACGCTGCAAACATGTTATAAAAAGAAACTCTGGCCTGTAAATCGTTTCTATTTTGTTTTAGTTGTTCGAGTTGCTTTTCTGCAACATATGAATAAAAATGTATAAGTTTTTATGTTTTATTCATAGATATTTCTAGCTAGCTCACAGAGTGAGTGCATTACCGCTCGAGCCCACCCTCGCACTCGGCCATCAAATCTAGTCCCGCGCCGCACTCCATTGCGTTGAGAGTGCACGTCTCTAGATCGGCGTCTCGCGCTCGCGCCATCCACTCAAAACGTAACGTTAGCCTACTACTCTTTGGCCGGCGCGCAAGCCCAAACAAGTACGTGCGGCGTGCCTGTTGTTTTGTTTCCGGTCTAGCTATCCGGTGTGATGTTGTAGTTTTTCTAACGTTACTAGCTGTTGCAACAGCATGTGAAAAAAATACAAAGTTTGCTAGGCCAAAAAGAGCGTTAATCTCACGATAAAAAAATTGACGCCGTTAAAATGTGTTTGCGTTAACGCCGTTAATAACGCGTTTAACGCACAGCACTAGTTTTATCACAAAATGTATGAAATGCTGTTGCATTTAAGTGTTGGCTGAATTAACCAATTTACATAAACAAATGTTGATTGACACGTTTTTAACGATTTAAAAAAAGTTTTAGTATTTCTTACTTTGTTTCAAGTTTAAGTGTTGGAAAGAAAAATGATACCGAGGCTGGTTTTCATGGTAATCCTGAAAAATATTGCAGAATGTCCTTCCGTCTAACAGTATGTCATTCCGGCTAACAATGACACAGGAAATTAATTTAACCCGTATTTGTGTGTTAGATTACACAATTCATTTTTTTTTTTGTTGAGTTAAGGATAAAACAAGTCTTATTTACTTTATTGGAAAACATTTGTAAACATTTCCCAGCTTTTTTTTTTATTTGGTTCTAAATTTTGAGCTATCAGCAGCCAAAAATGAGCCCATGTCTATATGAAATCCCAAATTGATTATATTAATTATTATTAAAATGTAGTTTTCCAAGCACTAATTGTTTGTTGAGCTCCAATTATGGATATCAGTACATTTGTATATGCCAACAATGGTAGCAATGTAATTAATTTAAAAATTCATTACGTTACCCAGGAATTTTCATGGGGAAAAATAACTGATTCACCAAAAAAAAGGGTTAATTACATTCTTGAAATGTGTACATGTAATTGCTTTACATACACAACACTCTAATAAGTATATAAAGTCCTAAAATTTGAATTTTCTGCCAGTTTTATTTTTTTTAATATGAATGAATTTTTTTTACATGTATTTATGTTATGTATGTATGAATGTATGTATGTATGTATGTATGTATGTATGTATGTATGTATTTGACATGTATAATTTCCTCTGTTTGTCTGTCTGTCTACACACATAGCCTAGCTTGACATTAACCTGTTTTATATTTAATGTTTGCAGATGACTAAGACAGGAAAGCCAGATAGTTACTGGAGGGACATCTGCTTAAAATATGCCCATGGCCAATACCACTTTTCAACTGGCAAACGGCCAGGGGCCAAGAAATGGAAAAAGGCATTGGAGAAAATTGATGCTTGCCCCCTGCAGAGCCATTCTAATAAGGATCTGTTTGGGAGAAGCCTTCAGTGCTCTTGTGGGTTCCACAAGGTAGGTGAAATTTAATTGATTGTTTGTTTGTTTGTTTTTTCCTCTGGTGAGCTTCAGTGATTTTGCAGTAATGCCTAATGTTTTCAAAGCCTGTCTGCTTTTTTTGTCTTTTTTCTAGTTGTTTTCTAGTAGCATGTCTGAATAAACATTATTCTATTCATTATTCTATTTTAAGTCATGATGAGTCACTGTAGCATGTGGATTTATTTATTGAACAATATGTATCTGTACAATTCTGGAGAAAACTAGTAGTGTAGGATTCTTAGTTGCATGTAGCATGTCCCTCTTTTTGTAATTCCCCCCCCCCCCCCCCCACCAAGCCAGCAGATATGTCATCAGGTGCTGGGTCCAGTGAGGCAGGAGGAGTTGAGACGGAAGCAGGGCGAGTCAGCACGGAGTTAGGGAGAGGAGGCATGGAGACATGTAGAGGAGACACGGAGGCAGGGAGAGTCCGAGACGACACGGAGGCAGGGAGAGTCCGAGACAACACGGAGGTAGGGAGAGTCCGAGGCGACACGGAGGCAGGGAGAGTCCGAGACAACACGGAGGCAGGGAGAGTCCGAGACGACATGGAGGCAGGGAGAGTCCGAGACAACACCGAGGCAGGGAGAGTCCGAGACGACACGGAGGCAGGGAGAGTCCGAGACGACACGGAGGCAGGGAGAGTCCGAGACGACAGGGAGGCAGGGAGAGTCCGAGACGACACGGAGGCAGGGAGAGTCCGAGACAACACAGAGGCAGGGAGAGGAGACACAAAGGCAGGGAGAGTCCGAGACAACACAAAGGCAGGGAGAGTCCGAGATAACACAGAGACAGGGAGAGGAGACACAGAGGCAGGGAGAGGAGACACAGAGGCAGGGAGAGGAGACACAGACACAGGAGCATCAGTGGCAGGACAGGGAGTGCAGTGGTACAAGTGCAACCAGCTTGTGGAGGCAGAGAAATTTTCAGAGCACCTGTCTGACCACCACACGGAGGAGATGTGTGACACCTGTGGGGCCAAGGTGCAGGGTACTGTTGGTCTTTTGAACCATATCCAACTGGTTCACTATGCAGCATTCATAATGCCATGACCGCAAAAGCTACCACCAAAGCACTACAAAAGCACTACCACCACAAAAGTGCTACCATCACAGACAACGCCATCTCTGCTCCCTCCGTTAAGTAGCTCTGCCATGCCACACCACACTGCAACTTTACCAACTTCAAAACCAAAACCAACTTCAAACAATTGGAAAGGTTTTCTTCCTGAGCAGTTTCGGAGAGTAGTACAGGAAGCAGATCAGGTGTGGATTGACAAATGCCTATATGAGCCTACAGGCCAGCTGACACCAAAAATCCAAGCCTGCTGGTTTCACCCCTCACTGGAGCCCAAACCATCTCCTCCTGAGCCTGGGTGGTACTACCGGCAGAGGATGTTCATCTGGGCACCAATGAGGATGTGGGGGATTCCTTTAAAATGCCCACAATGTTCCCGTAAAATGAACAGCTCAGGGATCTACAGAAAGGTCAGGGAGGTGATTGATGTAGATAGCCGCTATTACCTAGTGGGAGGGGACTATCCACGTTGCAGCAAGTGCTCTCAGCCAGTCTGTCCATGGAGCCAGGATATACTCTCTCAGGTGGATGTGGCACACAGGAGCCTGTTCCCCGCTGCCCTCACAACACAGCTGGCTCTGGACAGGAAATGTATGACTTTCCTGAAGCCAAGGACCAGTGGTAACAGTTCCTCCTACCTCCAGTCTGCAATAGAGGAAGCGCACAGCAAAGAGTGGGCACGGCAGACTATCCGCTACCTCTCAGACTGTGAGCATCACATGAAGATGGCTACCTTCGTCCCCTCTGCAGCTGTATATCTTCCTCCACCACCCTTCAGGCCCCTTCCACTTGCTCAATGGTTCGAGACGGTCCACTCCAACGAAATCCTCAGCCATGTGGATGAGATGAAGGGAGTGATCACTTCTACCTATGGTAGAATTCTTAAAATGGATTCAACAAAGAAGGTTAGGGTTTCAACAGTAAAAAAGTATATCAAATAGAACATGTATAATTACAACAAAACAGGAAATTGGAAATTGGACATTGCTTGTGTTTGTTTTAAAGATCACCAAAAAGCTGGCTGGCGGGAGCGGGGACAGTGCTGCATGGATGTCAAACATCGGCAATGAGTTTGGCCAGGTGTTGAACTCTGTTCTGACGACGGGTGAAGGTGCAGGGTTGGAAGAGTTGTGCCAAGGCATCGTCACTCGGTACAAGAATGCGGGCCAAGCTGAACCTGAGGTCATCTATGTCGACCGGGATTGCTGCAGCCAGTCAGGTGGGTGAAAAACTTTTTCACTCTCTCACTCACTCTCACTCACTCACTCACTCACTCACTCACTCACTCACTCACTCACTCACTCACTCACTCTCACACTCACTCACTCTCTCTCACTCACTCTCTCTCACTCTCTCTCTCTCACTCACTCTCTCTCACTCTCACTCACTCTCTCACTCTCACTCACTCTCTCTCTCTCTCTCTCTCTCTCTCTCACACACACACACACTCTCTGTCTCTCTCTCTCTCTCTCTCTCTCTCTCTCTCTCACTCACACACACACACACACACACACACACACACACACACACACACACACACACAGAGTTTACTTAATCATGGTGTAAGTACAGGTGTTGTGGTCTATGTTATTAAGAATGGTTGTTTTTCAGAGGTGTGTCTTCAGTGGCTAAGCTCTTTCACCCATGGAAGTCTGCAGTGCGCTTAGACAGCTTCCATTTCATGAGACGCTTTAACTGCGGGCTCACTACAGAACACCACCCTCTCTATGGCACCTTTTGTGCCAAGCTTTCCTCCTGCATTTTTGAATGGGACCAGGAGGATGTGCAACGCCTGAAGGACGCCAAGAGAGCGGAGTGGAAGAGCAGCCACAGCGGACATGCTCCCACTGAAGAACAGCTCGTGGCCACCATCAGCCCAGGGGAACTAAAGAGACACTGCAGGAGGAGGACGCGTGGAGTAGAGGAGATAAGGAGCATGATTTCAGGGCTGCTGGAATCAGTGTGGGAGCTGACAGACACCACAGGGCTGCGTCTGGTGAGCCATGACAGCATGCGCCATGTGTGGTAAGTGCAGCAGAAGCACCTGGAGTGCCTCCAAGACCCTGCAGGTGTTGCACTGTACACAAAGGTGCGGACACTCCAGAAGGGCGGCAAAGAGCTGGACATCCTTAGGTGTGGTAGGGGGTCCTCCTCCCTGGAGAGTTTTCACCGACATCAGTGTGCTTTTATTCCAGGTACATTTGCATCAAGACATACTGTATTGTATGTATTTTTTAAATGTTATTTTCTGTTATGTGTTGTAATTATTCAAAATAACACAATTTCCACTGTCGGGTATTCATATGTATTCACTTTACAATAATGGTTGATAATAATGAACAATAAAAAACAGAGTATTTTGTTTCTTAGGCTGGCAGTGCAATGCTGTACACATGCAAATGTACATGCTGGAGGGGGCATCAAGATGGAACATGGGCCGGGCCAAGGAGGCAGTAGATGTGGAGGGGGCCTCAACCCTAAGAAGCTTTGATGTTCGCTTGATGTCCCACCTTAATAACTTAAGCCAGCGTGTCCATGGTTGTGCTCTGGTGCCAGAGATCACCCCACCCGGAAAACCTACTGGTAAGAGAGATCTCAGAGCAACACTGGTTGACCAGAGTATTACATGCCCTCCTCCTCTTTTTCTTAGGCACCCCCCTACTCAGAGGACATGCATTTCTTGGGTGCGAAGATTGTGCTATTCATGTAGGAGATGGATGTGTGTATGTATGTGCTTTCTTCATCTTTGTGTTTTATACTGGTTACAGGCGAGCGCATGGCAGTGGAATATTTATTGGCCCAGACCAACAGAGGTGACCTGCTGGCTCCATTGCAGGTCTCTGAAATCCCCTCGTAGGTGCTTGAGGAGGAGGATGAGCCAGATGACACCATCAGCATGCTTGACATTGTCTGCCAGTCAGCGGAGATAGGGGCTGGTGATCCCCCAAGTGCCGTGGCGGGTGACACTGAACCCGGACCCCTCGTCACAGAGGTCAATAACACTTTCTGTAACACCTTACTCAAAAACACAATATTTAACTGCAGTTAATGTGGTTACATTTTAATAACATACATGAATGTAAAATCAGCATTACTCACATATTAGAAACAAGAGTTTACATTTATTTGCTTGTTTTTTTTTCTTCACTTATCACTTTTCAGACCAGCCAATGTGACTCGAGGGGCGTTGTGGGATGGGAGGCAGTTGATGCCCTTGCAGCCTACTTAGTTGGCTTGAATCGTACCATCACCGCCTTGTCAGCCAAGGAGGAGGCGGACATAGTCCACCTGTACACAGCTCTCCATGCCATGGACAAGAAACCTTCAAAGTACAAAATAGTAATTATTTTGTACACCAAAATTAAACATAAATTCCATGGAATGAATGAAGCATATGGATGTCTCTTTCACCGTTCAGGTACACCCAGAAGGCTAAGGAAAAAAGCATGTGCGTCAGGAGGACCGTGGAGAGCACCCAGGAAGCCGAGTGGCTCTGCTCCTGGACAGCAGGCGGCAGAGAGGTGCTTGACCACAATTTGCTATCATTTTGGTTCAATACAAATCATTGATTAAGAGACAGCACGTGTCACTGTGAAAAGTATTTATTAAGTGTAAATTATTTTATTGCAATCCCTATTGACATTGTAACTTGGTGGTTCATCACTTTACATCCTTGTTCACAGTCCAGATCATATCATCCTTCTCTCCCACAGACAAAACATGACTCACGGCCAAGCAGCCAGGACCCCGAAGTATACAGGGTCAGTGAGTGTGTTTGCCTCAGACTTGCCAAAGAGTTTGAGCAGTCACGCAACAGGCCAAAGGACACAAAGGGGAAAACCATGCCCATCCCTCAGTCCATTGTCAGCGTCTACAGCCACATCAGACAGCTGCTGGAGGACAGCAGGGTTGTCCTGGACCAGACAAACCTGGTTCTGGTGCCGGTTAACAACACCACAGTCTCTTCATGGTATGTGTTATTTCATTTACCTTTCCCATACAGTCAAGACAGTATATAAAGATTTAACCTCAAGAAAAACCTCCACCTGCATGCTTGTTAGAAAGTATGTAATAACCTTAGAGAGGGAGGATAGGCTTACATGTATAAAATAATTAATGTTTGTCTTGTAGGCTGCTTAGGAGGGATAAAAGGAAGGACAGGGACATGCTGCTGCAAGGCACTGTACTTCCCAAACAGCTGCACCTGGCCAAGGAGCCTCTCCCTGCAATGAACACACTTCCAGCTGCCCCTGTGCAACATGCACATGAAGCGATGACATTTGAGGAGCCTGAAAACCACGAGGGGGAAGCTTTCCCCCGCCAGCGCACTCTAGCAGCAAGTAAGCCTGTGTTCTCTCCGCCATCTCCACCTCCCCAGTTCCCTCCAAAATTTGGGCCAGCTCCTCCATTCCAGCAAGCTCCTCCATTTCTGCATGCTCCTCCATTCCAGCAAGCTCCTCCATTTCTGCATGCTCCTCCATTTCCGTATTCTCCTCCATTTACCGATGCTCCTCCATTTACCCATGCTCCTCCATTTACCCATGCTCCTCCATTTACCCATACTCCTCCATATCCGCATGCGCCTCCATATCTGCATGCTCCTCCATATACCCATGCTCCTCCATTGCAGCAAGCTCCTCCAGAGTGCCTTCCATCCCAGCCAAGGCAACGTGCCTGGAGGCTGAATAAAGCTGCCCAGGAGGAGGAGGACCTAGCGTCAAGGGGGGAACCGCCACGGAAGAGACTGACAAAAGAAAGTTACCACTACACCTGCAAGGGGTGTGGCCAGGACAAAAATAAAAGAACTGGACACACCCAGCTGAAGGGGCGGTGGTACTGTCCAGCCTCAGGACTGACCCTGGATGACTGGAGGAAGAGTGTACGTTGACTACTACGACTACCGACTACGTTGACAGCATGCGCCTGCTTTAGTTTGTAACCTTCTGGAGGCCTAGCTTAAACTTTATAAAAGGAAAAAAAGTCACTGTTACAGGATTACCCTTGAAAAGAGTTATGTTGGTAAGAAACAGTTTTGTCTGCAAGCTAAAGATGACAAGGCCCCTTTGTATTCAGGGACACGTCGGGTAGACCTGTAGCTCGCCGTGATCGTATAGTGGTTAGTACTCTGCGTTGTGGCCGCAGCAACCCCGGTTCGAATCCGGATCACGGCAAGATGTTCTGGGTGCCATTGAAATTGAGCTCCATGTCACCACCCGTCCTTCAGACTTCTCTATTTGTGCACGGCGCATGCCCTTGATGTGCTCTGGATGTTCGAGTGAATTGAAACTGGGACCTTCTTTGAAAGCACGAGCTCTCAGGTTCGAATCCTTAAGAGAAAAGACTGAAAACGAAACGCTCCTATTTATTTCGGAAGAATCTTGCTTCAGAGAGAATATGGTGCGTGTATATTTTCTAATCGCTAGGTGTCAGTACACTCGCTGGCTGTTACCTAGAGTGCCGCGGGCTTGCTATTTGCTACAAACAACTGCGCCTTTGACACAAGTTTACAATAACGATAGGAGCGCGGCAAGTCAACAGCATTGAAGCGTGTGAAGAGGCTTTCCAGACAAGTAGCAGTGAGTTTTTGTTCTTTTTCCTAGAATTATTTTCCTTTAATTACTATTATCATCCGTCTACTAGGCTGCATTCCCACTAATTTGCAAATATATTTTGACATAGCAGACGTTTTGACGGCCATTCTGAATCTTCGAAGAAGGAAACGCAATGCATTGGAGGACACTCTTTTTTCTGCGCCAATACGATTCATTTTGCTGTGCGTTCCGACGCAGCACGCACACTTCTCGAGCAAGAGCCCGGATAGCTCAGTCGGTAGAGCATCAGACTTTTAATCTGAGGGTCCAGGGTTCAAGTCCCTGTTCGGGCGAACGAGCGTCTTTTTGTGGAGCGGTACGTTTTGTTGTTGAGTTCTTGCTGATCTACACTGGCCTCCGGCAGCGACGCTGCAAGGCAGCAATCCACAAACGACATGCCCCTTTCAGCCAGCTTGTAGTCGTGGCCGAGTGGTTAAGGCGATGGACTAGAAATCCATTGGGGTCTCCCCGCGCAGGTTCGAATCCTACCGACTACGTTGACAGCATGCGCCTGCTTTAGTTTGTAACCTTCTGGAGGCCTAGCTTAAACTTTATAAAAGGAAAAACAGAATCCTTTTCTTTTCAGTGACTTCTTCTCCAGAGTCACTGTTACAGGATTACCCTTGAAAAGAGTTATGTTGGTAAGAAACAGTTTTGTCTGCAAGCTAAAGATGACAAGGCCCCTTTGTATTCAAGAACACGTCAGGTAGACTGGTAGCTCGCTGTGATCGTATAGTGGTTAGTACTCTGCATTGTGGCCGCAGCAACCCCGGTTCGAATCCGGGTCACGGCAAGATTTTCTGGATGCCATTGAAATTGAGCTCCATGTCACCACCTCTCCTCACCCCGTCCTTCAGACTTCTCTTTTTGTGCACGGCGCGTGCCCTTGATGTGCTCTGGATGTTCGAGTGAATTGAAACTGGGACCTTCTTTGAAAGCACAAGCTCTCAGGTTCGAACCCTTACAGAAAAGATTGAAAACGAAACGCTCCTATTTATTTCGGAAGAATCTTGCTTCAGAGAGAATATGGTGCGTGTATATTTTCTAATCGCTAGGTGTCAGTACACTCGCTGGCTGTTACCTAGAGTGCCGCGGGCTTGCTATTAGCTGTCATTTGTGTCAAAATGATCATCCATCAAATCTTCCTTATCCCAGAAAATGTTCTTTTTTTCTTTGCAAATCCCTGTACTTGTGACAATGACAACAATGATGACATAAATTATGTCAGTGAACAAAAAAACAAAAAACAGAAACAGATTTTGTCCAAGTGGTCAACAAAAGCCTCGTTGCTGTTTGCCACTTGATCATACATATTATATAGCACAGATCTTTAAAGAGAGAGAGAGATGTGACCCTAAATACAGCTTCCATGTCACCCAGCAGATGTAACTATAGCTTGTATGTCTGATAGCACAGCTAACATGAACATACATGAATGGTAAAACAAAATCTATTTGTTTCCATGATAAACCAGCCTTATTACATAAGTCATGTTTTCCAGCTTCTAGTCATTTATTGTGCATGCTACCTTATATTTTCCAGTTGTTATTTTACTTTAATAAAATTGAGATATGTCATGCATGGGATTGGTACCATAAGGTTTAACCAAAATCTAAATGTAGATATCAGCAATATTATTTTGCATTAAGTTAGCAAACACTTGCTGTTAACATTAATATTTGCAAGCCTCCAAGCTTGGTAGCAAATCTACGCATGATTCCATGGCAAACCAGAGATATTGCATTAGTTGTTTTCCAGATTCTTGTCATTTATTGTACATGCTACCTTATATTTTTTAGTTTTCAGCTCATCAACCTCGGTTTTGCATATTCTAAACTAGCTAGCTCTGGCTGCTACATTCCCAGAGTTAGCAAACGTTAGTCTGTTAACATGAATATTTGCAAGCCTCCTCCAAGCACAAACATCACATACCTGTTGCATTTCACCATCCACTTATTTAGCTGCTGTCGCATCCCTTGACATGCCATCTCCTTTAACCTCCTTCTTTTTCTATTTTTAGCCCCCGACCGCTTTTTTGCTTCATTCATCTTTTTCGAGTTTCAACGATAACGCACTCCTGTGCTGCTCCTCAGCGATCACGCGCGCGCCCCCGCCCGCTCGCGATACCCTTCTATGTCAAAATAAATTCAATGATGGAATATTATGAGGGCACCGACGCCTACTCTAGCCTGTTAGTCCTCTAAAATTTATATAACTTTTTTTATATTTAACTTGTATACATTTTATATAAATGTATATAACTTATAAAAAATAAAAAAAAATTTAACCATCGCTTTGGCGCCCTCATGATGCGGCGCCCCTATGCGCCGCATATAGCGCATACCCACTTTTTGCGCCACTGGCTACAAACAACTGCGTCTTTGACACAAGTTTACAATAACGATAGGAGCACGGCAAGTCAACAGCATTGAAGCGTGTGAAGAGGCTTTCCAGACAAGTAGCAGTGAGTATTTGTTCTTTTTCCTAGCATTATTTTCCTTTAATTACTATTATCATCAGTCTACTAGGCTGCATACCCACTAAATAGCAAATATATTTTGACATAGCAGACGTTTTGACGGCCATTCTGAATCTTCGAAGAAGGAAACGCAAAGCATTGGAGGACACTCTTTTTTCTGCGCCAATACGATTCATTTTGCTGTGCGTTCCCACGCAGCACGCACGCTTCTCAAGCAAGAGCCCGGATAGCTCAGTCGGTAGAGCATCAGACTTTTAATCTGAGGGTCCAGAGTTCAAGTCCCTGTTCGGGTGAACGAGCCTCTTTTAGTGGAGCGGTACGTTTTGTTGTTGAGTTCTTGCTGATCTACACTGGTCTCGGGCAGCGACGCTGCAAGGCACCAATCCACAAACGACGTGCCTCTTTAGACAGCTTGTAGTCGTGGCCGAGTGGTTAAGGCGATGGACTAGAAATCCATTGGGGTCTCCCCGCACAGGTTCGAATCCTGCCGACTACGTTGACAGCATGAGCCTGCTTTAGTGTGTAACCTTCTGGAGGCCTAGCTTAAACTTTATAAAAGGAAAAAAAGAATCCTTTTCTTTTCAGTGACTTCTTCTCCAGAGTCACTGTTACAGGATTACCCTTGAAAAGAGTTATGTTGGTAAGAAACAGTTTTCTCTGCAAGCTAAAGATGACAAGGCCCCTTTGTATTCAGGGACCCGTCGGGTAGACCTGTAGCTCGCAGTGATCGTATAGTGGTTAGTACTCTGCGTTGTGGCCGCTGCAACCCCGGTTCGAATCCGGGTCACGGCAAGATTTTCTGTGTGCCATTGAAATTGAGCTCCATGTCGCCACCTGTCCTCACCCCGTCTTTCAGACTACTCTTTTTGTGCACGGCGCGTGCCCTTGATGTGCTCTGGATGTTCGAGTGAATTGAAACTGGGACCTTCTTTGAAAGCACGAGCTCTCAGGTTCAAACCCTTAGAGAAAAGACTGAAAACGAAATGCTCCTATTTATTTCGGAAGAATCTTGCTTCAGAGAGAATATGGTGCGTGTATATTTTCTAATCGCTAGGTGTCAGTACACTCGCTGGCTGTTACCTAGAGTGCCGCGGGCTTGCTATTTGCTACAAACAACTGCGCCTTTGACACAAGTTTGCAATAACGATAAGAGCGCGGCAAGTCAACAGCATTGAAGCGTGTGAAGAGGCTTTCCAGACAAGTAGCAGTGAGTTTTTGTTCTTTTTCCTAGCATTATTTTCCATTAATTACTATTATCATCAGTCTACTAGGCTGCATTCCCACTAATTTGCAAATATATTTTGACATAGCAGACGTTTTGACGGCCATTCTGAATCTTCGAAGAAGGAAACGCAATGCATTGGAGGACACTCTTTTTTCTGCGCCAATACGATTCATTTTGCTGTGCGTTCCGACGCAACACGCACACTTCTCGAGCAAGAGCCCGGATAGCTCAGTCGGTAGAGCATCAGACTTTTAATCTGAGGGTCTAGGGTTCAAGTCCCTGTTCGGGCGAACGAGCGTCTTTTTGTGGAGCGGTACGTTTTGTTGTTGAGTTCTTGCTGATCTACACTGACCTCGGGCAGCGACGCTGCAAGGCACCAATCCACAAACGACGTGCCCCTTTCAGCCAGCTTGTAGTCGTGGCCGAGTGGTTAAGGCGATGGACTAGAAATCCATTGGGGTCTCCCCGCGCAGGTTCGAATCCTACCGACTACGTTGACAGCGTGCGCCTGCTTTAGTTTGTAACCTTCTGGAGGCCTAGCTTAAACTTTATAAAAGGAAAAACAGAATCCTTTTCTTTTCAGTGACTTCTTCTCCAGAGTCACTGTTACAGGATTACCCTTGAAAAGAGTTATGTTGGTAAGAAACAGTTTTGTCTGCAAGCTAAAGATGACAAGGCCCCTTTGTATTCAAGAACACGTCAGGTAGACTGGTAGCTCGCCGTGATCGTATAGTGGTTAGTACTCTGCGTTGTGGCCGCAGCAACCCCGGTTCGAATCCGGGTCACGGCAAGATTTTCTGGGTGCCATTGAAATTGAGCTCCATGTCACCACCTCTCCTCACCCCGTCCTTCAGACTACTCTTTTTGTGCACGGCGCGTGCCCTTGATGTGCTCTGGATGTTCGAGTGAATTGAAACTGGGACCTTCTTTGAAAGCACGAGTTCTCAGGTTCGAACCCTTAGAGAAAAGATTGAAAACGAAACGCTCCTATTTATTTCGGAAGAATCTTGCTTCAGAGAGAATATGGTGCGTGTATATTTTCTAATCGCTAGGTGTCAGTACACTCGCTGGCTGTTACCTAGAGTGCCGCGGGCTTGCTATTAGCTGTCATTTGTATCAAAATGATCATCCATCAAATCTTCCTTATCCCAGAAAATGTTCTTTTTTTCTTTGCAAATCCCTGTACTTGTGACAATGACAACAATGATGACATAAATTATGTCAGTGAAAAAAAAAAAAAAACAGAAACAGATTTTGTCCAAGTGGTCAACAAAAGCCTCGTTGCTGTTTGCCACTTGATCATACATATTATATAGCACAGATCTTTAAAGAGAGAGAGAGATGTGACCCAAAATACAGCTTCCATGTCACCCAGCAGATGTAACTATAGCTTGTATGTCTGATAGCACAGCTAACATGAACATACATGAATGGTAAAACAAAATCTATTTGTTTCCATGATAAACCAGCCTTATTACATAAGTCATGTTTTCCAGCTTCTAGCCATTTATTGTGCATGCTACCTTATATTTTCCAGTTGTTATTTTACTTTAATAAAATTGAGATATGTCATGCATGGGATTGGTACCATAAGGTTTAACCAAAATCTAAATGTAGATATCAGCAATATTATTTTGCATTAAGTTCTGTTTTGCATAAACACTTGCTGTTAACATTAATATTTGCAAGCCTCCAAGCTTGGTAGCAAATCTACGCATGATTCCATGGTAAACCAGAGATATTGCATTAGTTGTTTTCCAGATTCTTGTCATTTATTGTACATGCTACCTTAAATTTTTTAGTTTTCAGCTCATCAACCTCGGTTTTGCATATTCTAAACTAGCTAGCTCTGGCTGCTACATTCCCAGAGTTAGCAAACGTTAGTCTGTTAACATGAATATTTGCAAGCCTCCTCCAAGCACAAACATCACATACCTGTTGCATTTCACCATCCACTTATTTAGCTGCTGTCGCATCCCTTGACATGCCATCTCCTTTAACCTCCTTCTTTTTCTATTTTTAGCCCCCGACCGCTTTTTTGCTTCATTCATCTTTTTCGAGTTTCAACGATATCGCACTCCTGTGCTGCTCCTCAGCGCTCACGCGCGCGCCCCCGCCCGCTCGCGATACCCTTCTATGTCAAAATAAATTCAATGATGGAATATTATGAGGGCACCGACGCCTACTCTAGCCTGTTAGTCCTCTAAAATTTATATAACTTTTTTTATATTTAACTTGTATAAATTTTATATAAATGTATATAACTTATAAAAAATTTAAAAAAATGTAACCATCGCTTTGGCGCCCTCATGATGCGGCGCCCCTATGCGC